>NW_027226600.1:0-157983 GCF_022539635.2 Chironomus tepperi | reverse complement strand
TCCCCCCCCCCCCCCCCCCCCCCCCCCCCCCCCCCCCCCCTCCCCCCCCCCCCCCCCCCCCCCCCCCCCCCCCCGCGCAGCAGTGATACATGGAAAGCTCTTCTGCCCCTATTGCCGCCTTTTTTGTCCCCTTTTTTAATGGATATAGACTTCTTGTTGCTGTTATTACATCTATGATGTGATTGGGTGACTGTGAGTTGAGGAATTTGTATATTTAATTTGTGCCTGTTCGACTTTTATGGGAACATAAACGCTTAAAAACCCATTTTTAGTTCCTTTCCTCCGATTGTAACGCTTTGTAACAAAATTATGAAGCTTTGCGTAATTTCTATAGTTTGTCCGAAATTGCAGGCCAGCAGCCTAGGACAATCTATAATATAAAGTCCAAAACTGCAGCTTTGAACATCTAAAATGCTAGAAATGGAGAAAGCCCGTCCCGTCTGTGGACAAACTATAAAAAGATACAGCCTTTAATCGGCAAGGAAGCCAAGTATCTGAACTTCAAGAAAAGCAGACTATGGCTCTTAACCTAAGTGGTTTCCGAACGTGCTGCACTTATTGACGTCCCCCCCCCCCCCCCCCCCCAATCAATCAAACCAGTTTTGCCAAAAGCGCCCATAATTAGATCCATCCAAAAATCACCAACATAGTCACCCCAAATGTATCCTTCAAACAATTTAATTAATTTTCGAATAAATGGCTTGTGAAATCGGGCATATACCAAAACATAGATCCTTTTGTTCAATTACGTCTTATGTATTAAACTAAAAAAGATTTAATTATTTCCATTCACAAAATTTATACTGAATCCTAAAAACTTATGAATAATGCTTTTGTAGAATATATATAGATATTTAAAAGTCTTTATTGTATTAATATGTTGCATAATTTTGAATTAGTCTTGAGGGGACAGTCTTCTTGTTTTAAAAAAACTTTTATAATCTGACCAAAATACGACAGAGAAGAAAGCTCCGACGGTCTGGTATACAATTACACATTTTATTTTCTATGTTTTACTCTGAAGTATATTTGCCTACGGTAAGAAGAATAGAATAAAACGAATTATTTTTGCTTGCCGCAGGTAGGAAGAGCGTTGAGTCTTATTAAAAAAATGTTGAATATATTATTTTACATTTTTTTATTTCTTTTGTGGATCAGGATAAATTTTGTAAGTTTAGTAGTCAACTATAGTCTACTATTTATCCTGAGACATACTCTTTAAAGCACCTCATTAAAGTGAATTTGAAGAAATCTTATTTGAAAGGCACAAGGCTTATAAATGGACTGAAAATACAACTCTTGGCAGACTTGATTATAGCTTCAGGCCAGATTCGATGAAATTCAGACTTGTTTTTGCCCTATTTGCCTTTATTCGTACAAGTTGGTTCCGAAAATGGTGGGTTTTAAACCTCACCATCCCTAGTCTGATTGTAGGGTCGCCGCCCTTAAAACGAGGTGGTTTGGACTTTTTCTCAATCCTTTAACGTGCTTATCCCCGTATATTGCTTGGATCCTAGGTGTATTTAACAGTATCAGGGGATACTACCGGAAGATCTACATTGACTTTCGGTCAGCTTCGGAGTCAGACTTCGGTTTCTCCAATTCCCCAATCTCAGACTAGATTAAAGTTGGTATTTTTCTGAATTTTCGGCCAATTCGATGCAATATGCTTTCCAAATCATATATTCCTTTGAATAATCTTTCATATCCTTAAGAATTTTTTAAGGTCAATCCAAAATTACAGACTAAAACTAAGCATCTAGTTCTTGCTTGTTCCAATCATTACACACGAATTTTATCATTAAATTACATAACAAGCATCAGATTCGACTGCTTAAAAATAGAAATTAAAACTTTCAAGGATAACTTCCACTGAAAATTACCACCATGCATGTTAAACGCCCATAAAAAATAATCCTTCCAAACTCAGCACGTGCTTCTCATGAAATTCTAATAGTACAGTGTTGTTGAAACTGTTTTGTGTTGTGGCACAAAAATTGGTGGTAAGACAAGGCTGAAATTGCACGCGATATCCGAAATAGACAAAGAGTCTGCTCAAAAGTGACTATACTCAAAATTAAGCATACTCAATTATATTATTCATGGGAATGCTCATTTTAGTGAGTATGCTCAATGTCTGTTAGGGTATGCAATCCATGACATTTCCAAAAAGAGCACAAAATACATGTCTGCATCACAAAGTTCCAACAACACTGTAAAATAAGAAGAACTTTAAAACTTCAAGTCATAAAATTTGAGTCAAAGCACTTATTTTAATATTCAGTAGCACCGAGCGTATCTCATTTGGGTCCTTTAAACATTCATACTGATTGTACGTACGAGCATAAATTCATTATACAACCATCTTTCAATTTCATTTATGCTCATTAATTTTATAGACGCCACACTGCCTGAAAATTGCTTTTTCAATTGCGAATATTTTTTTTCATTTAATATATATAAATTTATTGTCACGCTTCTCTCACTATGTTCAGTTCCATCCGTACCAATATTATTTTTATTTTTTCCCATTTTTCGTATAATATAATAAAATACACACAATTTTTCAGACTGTGACAAACTATTTATTTTAATCACGTTAAATCTAGTTTAATTAAAAAAGTTTGTCTCTTCATTTCTATCTTATTATACAGATAGATGAATGACTATATATGTGAAAAAAAATAATTTTTTTTTGTTTTCAGTGTGAATGTTAAAAATTAAAAGAAAAATACCAAAAATAATAAAAAGGAGCACAAGTTGAAAAAAATGAAGAAGAAAGAAGGAGAAAAAATAAATTAAAAGTGTCAAATGACAAAAGTTGTTGATTGTGCAATTTTCCGGAAAAAGAGGAAAAATAAGAAAGGGAATAATTTTCCTTATTGTGAAGCATCAACAGCATAACATACACACATACACAAAAAAGAAAAAAGGATTTAATTCTCAATTTCCTTTTCCCTATCAAATCACGAGATTGAATTAAAAAAGTTTTCAACATAGGCTGTCCACATTCGGTTTTGTGGTGCACTCGTGGAACTATATCTCCACGAACACCAAAACTCGATAAGTGGCAATTGCCAGAGCCAGAATTACCCCTTGAGTCACAATGGGTTGATGGTGCTGGCGATGGATATTGGGATCAGTGCTCTCAATGGGTAAGATGTTATTTAATTTTTATGCTTGTTTGTGGATATGTTGGTTATTGAATTAGATGTTGTATGTACATACATGAAAATGTCAGAGTTGGAGATTGCATTTTGTGCTGGAAAGTCATTCCTAATCAGAATAGATCAAATCGGGTATTCGTTTAAAAATCCGGTCTCAAACTTGCTTGACTCTGAATTGATGCTGGAATAGGTTCCAACACGACACCAAACTTGAGTCTTGCTAGCCTATAGCCAGATTCCGATCGGTTAATTGACTATACCGACCAGGCCGGCGTGATTCTAGCATGGAGCCGGATTTAAATCGAATTTGGCATCAAGTCACAATCTCTTCGGCCTTAAGTTGGATTTTGGATCGATCAAATGATTATTCTTTCTAGGACAGCGTGACTATCGCATAGTACAGGACTAAAATCTAATCCAGGACTAAGATAGAGTCACGTCAACCTTTGATCGAATTTTGGATCGATTAACCGACTAAACCTACTATGCCGGCGTTACTCAGGCATAGTGCTAGACTTAAACCTAATCCGGGACTGAGACACAGTCATGCAAATCGGATATCGATCAACCGACTTGTGCTATTCAGGAAATGGTCTGTCATAATAATTCCACTACCAAAATCGATAATCCGAAGAATAACCCACCAAACCACGTCAAACCATCTTCTTCCTCATCATTTTCTGCCAATCTCTTCTTACAATTCCATAAAACCCCAACTATGTCTTCCTCACATAATAAGCGATGAGCTTTTCATGCATATTCATGATATTTATACAGCCATACTAATGTGCACTAATGCCATACTGTTAATGGAGGTGAAATGGCAACTTCCTTAATGTCGAATATTTGCAAAGCAAAAATACAGAACATATTGAACTGTTTTGGGTTCACTTCCACAATCAACATATGTCGGTTAGACTTGATATTAGCCATAAAATTTAATGAAGGCACTTGTAATGATTTTGATGTTTTACATCCGCCTTTTAACAACCTCTCACGAGGCCTGAAAAAAAAAGTAAAAGAACCCGACATAGAATGAGAGAAAAAGAAGCAACAAAGTGAGGAGAAGAAGCTCTCTTTTTTGTGCTGTACGTCTCGAAAGAGATGTTTACATGCAGAAAAATTATTTTGAATACACGAATAGTTAATTTCGTCATGATGTAAGCAAGAATGTAGCTTTTGTCAGTACAATTACATCTGTATTTCTCTTGTTTTTTTGGTAGTAACGTGGGAAGTGCGAAAAGAACTTTTTTAATCAACAAAGTTTTTTTTTTATCGTCAACGGGAATGGAATAATGAAGAAAATGAAACGGAGCTGTGAAGGAAATATTGCCAAGTTTTGAAATCTGTTGTTTTCGTAAAAGTGTTAATTGTCATATTAGAGCATGATGAGATAATTAACTGTGTGATATACTTTTTTACAATTCATAAAATTTTATGAATCGGGGGACATGAATTCGGATTTTCTGTAAATGAGTCAGTAAAACAATGGATTTTAATAGGGTTCTGCCCAAGTTCTGCCAATTACCGCGGATCTGTAATTTCTGAAGGCATTAACACACGATTCATCCGGATGAGAGTTTGCTTCATCTCCATACAAATAAGCCATCCGGACGAAAGTATCAATATCTTGGTATATCCAGATGCAGTCTAGATGTGCAGATCTAGAGTCTATACCTTACAGTTCGTTTGAAGATGAAAAACTACAAGTTTTGCTACATGTTGATCTATAATTTTGGACATACCCTAGTTGTTATTCATGAATTTTAAACCACTCGAGATAGGTATAAAACCAATAGTTTTATTCTGAAAAGCAGAATGTGTTCATTAATGCACCGATATGTTACATTTTCAAAAATTAAATGCAAAATTGTGCTGAGGTCACCAAGACCGTCCCTGGCGCAAAGAGCATGATTTCATGGTAAACTAATACCACTACGGTACTTAAATGTGTTATATTTATCTGTTAGGGAAAGAGTCAAGAAATTTAGCTCGGTTTATATGGAACCTTTCAATTATCAAGCAATAAGAGGGAAGAGAATGTAATTTAAACAATATATTCAGGGATATAGTCAAGAGGGGGTTATAGGTTTATTGAGATGCAAAATCCTAGCAAATAGAAGAATTTTTGCAAAACAGGGAGAGCGGGTTACACTTACAATACCCGAACTTGGTCCGATCCTCCCCTGATTAAATTGATCGACCTCTTTGAAAAATTAAAATATCTTCAAATTTGAAACTTCTTTGATCAAATCACTGCACTTTAATTTCGAAAATTATTAAATTGGGCATTATTTGAACTCAAACCCACATGTAACCAAAAAAAAAATTCAAATTCCACAGAATCACCAATTGAATGACTTTTATAAGCATTTACTCAATATACATGTCACTCAGGCACAAAAAACACATTCATGTCTCATTCCAATGTCAAACATTACAAGTCATTCAACAAAATCACACAAATATTTTTTTTTTTATCTTTTTCTTTTCTTTTCAAAAAGATGAAGCATCCGTTTTTTATTTCACAAAGGGAAAAGAAATATGTATTTACAGTAACAAGTAGAACAGACTGAGTGGGTGAAATTGAGTAAAATGATGCAAAAGAGAAAAGAAAGAAAAAAAGTTTTTTTTTCTGTTGAAAATTTTACTAGAAGTTAATATTTGAAGCGCATAGAGGATATATTTACTTTATTTATGTGAAATGAGAAAAAAGAAATGTTTTCTTCTTTTTATTCCTTTCCTATCTTTCACATCTATTATCATACAAATAGAAAAAATATATATACATACATACATGTGTGTGTATGTAACCGGAAAAAAGGCAAAATAAGGCATTGAGAAGAAAGACACCAGATATCATGAGAGAAAAGAAAAGAAAAAATCACAAAAAAAAAATATCAATATTAACAAGTTCCTGCGAATCCTTCTGCAATTTAAATGAAAATGTAGAAACGACGAGAGAAAACATGAGTTATATTGAAAAATTGATTGTGCATGAAATGTGGTACAAAAATAATTGAAAGATTGCCTCATATTCCGAGAGATGTAAATGATGAAGGCTGCGATAAGGAACTAAAGCTTGCCTAAAGCTCATTTATTAGCATCCAAATGGCTGTCATCTTCACGTGAAAGTCAAATGGCAATCTAAATATGGATATCATATGGCAACCTTATGAATGCTAATAATCAAGCTTCCTTGAACAGAAAAGGAGAATTTCCATGAGTATTCTTACAAAATTGAGCAAGTCTTATTGTATTGATTGAATATATTAATAAGTATGATAATCTAGGTTAGTATGCTCATTGTTTGTTAGGGTTTAGTCAAATGGTTGCCATATGGATGCTTATAAAAGAGCTTTAGTCAAATAACTGCCATAGGGATGCTAAAAAACGAACCTTAATCAAATGGCAACCATAGAAAAGCTAAAAATCAAGCCTTAATCGAATGACAGTCATATGGATACAACGAGAAGGCGGCTTCCATTTGGTTTTAATGAAAGCTTCGCGGTGGAGCTTTAAAAGCTTCTTGTACCATTCCGAAATACTTGAAAAATTTGAATAATTTTCAAACTGTCCACATAGTGACTAGAAATCAGAGCTGGAACCTAACTAAAATTTGAGACAATTTAAGACTTAATTTCTCGTAAAATGAAACTACTTACTTACTTTCTTTGCTGGTCGTACAGATCAATTGTGATCCATGACTTCTCACAGGAGTCGCCTGAAGCTGGCTATATTGCCACTTCCATTTGCTAATTTCCGATACCAAGTGCAATACTATCTCTATCGACAGCTTTCTTCCAAGAGTTCTTTGGGTGTTCGCCCATGATCTTTTACCGTTCAGAAAGTCAGCTTTGAAGACCTTAAAATGAAGCTATCGTCCTAAAAATCCAAAAAGATCACATTTTCTCACGCCTTACCAAATAGTCCAATATTTTCATAAATTTATATCACAATTCAGCAATAAGAAGCAAAAAAGATGAGTCAAGTAAAATAAGAATACAAATTTACCACAATGATTTATGATGTTTTACCAAAGGCCATAATCAAAAGGAATTTAATTTTCTTTTCTTTCATTCCTTTCCCAAAAAACTTTTGTTTGTTTCTTATCCTACGCACACAAATGTAGATGTAGGTACATAATAAATAAGCAAAAAAATGGAGAAAAAGTATGAAGTTATATTCCATAGATATTCTTATGAAATCAAATTCCGTTGCCCAAAGGAATGATATGAAATAGTCAAGTTTGAGAAAGGAAGGGAAGCTTTTTGTTTAGGAGTTTTGTAACGCAATCCAAGAGCCTTTATGATCTCTTGGAGTTCTTTGAATTCTTTCGAATGTTTTTGACTTTTTCAAGGGCAATTTCTGGGAAAGCATATTGCAAAGAAATGGCTGAAAATTTGGTTCCTAATTGAGTTGAATTTAGACACTGAATTTCATCGAATCCGGTATGATTTCATAGTCATGCTGGGCTAGGGCTGGATTTTCGGTAATATCAATGCCGTGTGGTATTTGGGTTTAAAGGCAAAAAGCAATTTTCTTGTAATTTCAAGGGCAAATTTGAAGACAATATATCAAAACTGATGCAATAGGGGCGTAGCAAGGGATGGGAGGCATTGATAGACACTCAACCCTTCTGAGAAGCGGTAAATCACAGACAATTGTCTGTACTGAACTCAGGGTGAAAACAAGTGTCTATGAAATATTTTTCAAAACATCGAATTTTTAATGTAAATCCAGTGTAAAATCATTTTGTAAATTATTTTTTTCCCCCTGATCCAACCACAATTTAACATCAAAAAAAGCATTCAACAGACAAAAGCAATTCTAAGAAAAGCGACAACATCTAAATAAACATCCATAAATGATACACAATGTCATTTTGTATTTCTCGCGTAAATCCTCTTAATAGCGGATATGAAAAAAAATCCGAGGTGAAGCAAACAACCCCAAGACTGAATAATTCTCATGAATTTGTGCCATGCTTTTGCATGACTGTTTAAATTTACTAGAATATATTCTTTGATGTATGTGAGACAAGTAAGATAAATGAACATGAGAATTGAGTGATTTTCTAATCGATATCAGTCGAGAGAATCGAGATCGAGTTCATATCAATCTGTAAAGTCACACAGAACAATGCAGTAAATGTTCCATATCGAGTCAATCAGACATAAAATTGAAGATTTAGGGTCAGGCAAAACGTATTAGAACAGAAATGTAAAAGTCATCTTCTTAAGCTTTTAAATCATGCCACAAATGAGCATTCTTCGTTTTATATCTTTAACTAGTTGCGGATGTCGACAGAAAGACAGACATTATATGGATATGGTTTATAATAAAAATGGCAAGATATGCTCACAGACGGAGATGAAGAGGGATGGGGAAGGCAAAAGCTGTTGTAAAAAAAATCAATTCAATCAGATTAAATATTCCATAAATCATATTCAGCATAGCTTTAGTATGTGTATGAGGCTCATTTAGTTATTCATATATATGTCTATGTATACATTTATATTTATATTTTATAGCTGAATTGTTTATCTGTTGAAGAATCTTAAAGAATGAATTTTCAGTGGAAAAGGTTCGCGGGGTATGGAAATTCAGTTTTTAAAGTCTATAGACCTGTAATGGGTAACCTGAGTGTCGTCAGATATTTTTGTAAACGACATGAATCATATGTCGGGTGCGCTTCCGGTCGAGGTTAACCACCAAGATGTGTCGAGAAAACTAAAAGGTTGCCTACCACTTCTATAGTCTTCTTGACATTTTAGTGACTTTTAAGGAGTAATCCGAAGAACACTCTCTGGCTCTGAGTGGGACATGATTAAGTTGATCACGATTCAAAGCTGATGGTTCAGGGATATTTTTCCGACTTTTCACGCAGTGTGTCTTTAGTTCAGTGATGGACAACCTATGTGCCTTAGCACAAAAAGGTTGCCCACGACTGCTTTAGGGTAAATGGTCCTTCACCTATTAAGTTAAGGAAAGGGAGGTGGGGAGTCGATTCTGAGAATTTCATTGCCCATTTTCAAAAATAGTTTCATATTCTGTAACATAACCTCAACTAATTTCATAACTTTAAATTCTTAACACCATAATATCCAACATGACACCAACATCCGCACTTTAATTTTATTTTTTGTTGAAATCAAGCTCAATATTTATCTCATCCGACTGCCTCAAGTCATTATTGTTCAATAACTCAATAATGTTATTCTTTTCAGTTTACTCTCGATGGGACAAACATGCTTCCAAGCAATTTAAATCATGATTGACTTACAATAGTTTTTCATTCTCTTTAAAAATTCCCTGTCATTGCCTGACTTTATTGTTTTTTTTCTATATGTCAGAGATTCTTTTATTTCAGGCTAGGCAATGAATCGAGGCAAATAATGTTAGAGACGAAATATATAAAATGCCACAAGATTTTTATTGTTGCTAGAAAAACATAAAAAAATGCTCTGTTTTGACTCTCATAAAAGGAACAATCATGTTAAGGATATAAAAAAGTTGTTATCTTTTTGTGCGCGGCTCTTCCATCAACATTGTTGAATATTTTATTATTTTTTTGTGATTTTTTTTTGATTTCTGCCTGAATTTTGGATTCAATTTGAAGCACAAAAATATTTTAAAAATTCTACTTTATTAAGCATGTCTTTTAAGAACGATTAAATATGAATCAAAAGCTCAACATTACTTAAAGCTTATCTTATTTCGCAAATTCAACCTCTTTTTCATTCTTATTCCATTTTCGACTAAGAAGTATTCTTTTATGACAATAATTGTGGCTTATAAAAATGCTTTCTCATGCAAAGCAGATTGAGTTTGCATACGCAAATGAGAATCGAAAAGAAAATATTCTGCTGATGTTTTAAGCATGCAGCAAAAGCTAAAAAAATGAACATAAAAAAGTTTCCCTTTTTTTATATCGATGCGACGTTCTGTATATTTTTTGTATGTAAAAGAAATAAAAATGGAAAATATTAGATGAAAAGTATGCAAATTTTGAGGTACAGCATTTCTTTCTTTTTTTTGGAAATTATCATACACTTCTTTATAGCCCCGGAATGTAAAAGGGATGTTGGTTTAGATGAATTTAGGAGGAAAGATTTGGATGTTAAGGAGGTTTTAAAAGGGTTCTTTCTTCTATCTTTTATGGCAAGGTTAAGATTTATGGATATTTTTTGAGGTTATGTTGAGGTTTATTTACTTAACGATCCCAAAATTGGATAAGTTTAGCTGCATTTTTAGAGGATCTTTTGTCTTTTGAATGTCGAACTAACTCCAATAGCCTTAAAAGTGTACCTACAAATCATCCTAATATTCTTACTTAGTTGCTGCACTGGTCGTACAGATCAGTTGCAATTCAAGGCTTCCAATTCAGCTCTCTCTTTAGTTTTTTTTAGCTTGTAGGATGGTAGCTTACTAGGTTGGTGGCTTTCTAGGCCAACGCACCTTGTATTAATTAGTGACTCGACCCCATCCCACTATGTGGCTTAAATTGACTGTCATCATTGCGAGATGAACGTTGATACATGGTGGAGTTAAGCTAAGAGTCACTTTAAGCCACATACATTGTCCTTGCACCACCAACAACTCTTATACCCCACCGCCTAAATTCCTAAACTCTTTCAATCTGGATGTCCTTGACTTGCGAAAATCTCTTTTAAAAATTCACATTCGAAACAATTTCTTGATTAAATCAGCCGAAATCTAAAGTATGCAAAACGAATTATCATACAGCATGACATAAATTTTCCAATAAAAATTACTTTTTCCAAAAATACATTTTCACTTATCTGAACTTTTCCTTTTTTCTCATTTTCAGCATTATCCAACCAAAACACCACAGCCAAAGCAATCACAAGCAACAACACCATCATCATATCGTACAGAATTATCTGGATCTTATGCATCGCTTGATTGTCCATCGCCGCCCGGACCACCAATTGTATCCGATAAGACACGTGATCCACAAACGCGGCTGGCAATTTATTTAAAAACTCTGTACATAGATCTTTCACTTAAAGAACCAATTTTACCATCATGGGTACATCCAGTGATACCTGGTACACTCTGTCCGGCAAGATTGGAACCTGAGTTGCGTTTAAGCAGCTTATCACATGGCCTTAATGAATGTATATCGATAGATCAAATTCTTCAAGCAGTTCATGTAAGTTTTGATACTTTTTTGAGTCCAATAGACTTAAATGACAATTCTGTACCAAAATTGACTCTCTTTTCTTCTATCCCTTCCGTAACTTTAGACCAAAGATGGACCATATCTTGAGGCACCGAGACGAATATTTATAGAGTGTCCCTCATGGCTGGTAAAAAGTTCATTAGCGTTAAGAATATTACACAATTGGGCAAGAGATGCTCCATGGCCTCAACGCGGTCAACCCGTAGCTTTAGCACTTTTTGTACCATTAAGTGAATTAAAAGGAACGTTACATAATTATATTAGTAAAGAATTAATATCGAAGAGTACACCAAATCTATTTTCGGGATTTGGTGCCTTCAATTCAGCATGGAATACATTAGAGTCGTTAAAAGGAAAATTACTTTTTGTACTCGATAGTTATGATGCGACATTGATGAGAAGTAGTGGACGTAATCGTAAAAATAAAGGCACATTTGATGATATTATTGACCTCCTTGAAGGAAAATTATTTCCTGAATCTCGTATTATATTAATAGGAAATACATCACAATGTTTGGATTTATTGCCGCTCATGCAGCGTCATTTGAAATATGAGGGTATTACATGGGGTAGATCAGCATCACTACTCGGTGGTGGACAATGGGGTGCACCAACTAGACTATTAGATATTGTACAGACTTCACTTTATCTTCGTAATGCTGTACGAACACCATTAGGATGTTTAGCAATTGCATCAATGTATGAGACAAATGGCGGTCAATTACCGACCGAAGAAATTGATGTAATTGAAGGAATTATCAGTTGTATTGCACCGAGTATACCACATTCTCATATTGCTGAATTGGGACGACTTGCATTGTTTTGTCTCAAAACGAAACGTTCAGTCTTTTCAACAGCGGAAATACGAATGTATTGTTCTGCTCCTGAATCACCAGTAATTGGATGCTTTGAAAAATGTCCGCTATTTGGCAAGACCGCAAAGAAGAAAGGCGAATACTATTATGCACCAATATGCCAAGGAATATACGAATATTTGGCTGCAAACTATTTAGTTTCATTGGCTAATCGTCCGGGACTATTAGCAGCTGAAATAACTGGATTGAGTTTGGCTGATGAAGTTGAAGCAGATATATTAAAAGTTTTGAGATTCTCAATGATATTACTTGGAAATAGAGCACACGTTTTATTATCAAAATTAACAACACTATGGCTTAGTCCACAAACAGTATTCTCGCTTGCACTAGCTGGAGGTGAAACAGAAGCCAATTTAAATGCATTAAGTGATATGCTTGGTATATCGAAAGTTCCACCAATCTCGCCACTCGAAACGAATCCAATTTGGGTTTCGATTACTTCATCAATTAATGAATTACAAGGATGGGGTTTGGCACTCAAATCACCGATATGTGCACTCAAAAATCTCGAACTCATGTATCAAATGGAGAAAACCATTCAATTAGAATCACGTAATGCACTCGACATATTTCTCGATGCTCTCTCACGTAATGAAAGTGTAACCACATTGAGAATATCGTCATTGATTGAAAATGATGTACGAGAGAGTGATATAAATCATTTAGCAGCATGCATATCGAAGGCATTGTTAAAGCCACGTTTAGAAAATTTTGAATTAATTTTGACATTATTGGAAGAGGATCCACCGGCTATGAAATTACAATCTGTCGTATCAGCATTGTGTAAATCTATACCGCGTCAAACTAAATTAGTTTCGGTACTTCTTGATTTGGGATTATGTACGTCACAGCTTGTACAAATTTGTGCAGCACTTGAGAGATGTCCACATATTAATAGATTGTCCTTACCACATCTCAGATGTGAACGGGGTGCAATTAGTGCTTTAGCAAGTTTATTAAAGAATCGACCATTATCGTCGCTTGCATTGCCAGCATGTTGGGGTGCACGTGACGATCCACCATCATCATCTGGTGTAAGTATGGGATCGGGAAGTGGAAGTAGTAGTGGAAATTCAGGTTTAATAAAACAAGGATCATTAACGGGTGCACCATCTCCACGAGCATATCCACCCGGTCTTTTCTCATCACTGCCACGTGGTCTTCCACCAACAGCAACATTAGGACGATCTCAAACACTTCCAAGACAGTTATTGGAAGGTCCACCAGATAAAAGAAGTCAAGATTCTGTCATATCACGTACATGGTATCCAACACCAGCATGTGAAGGTGGTCCACACAATTCCGGTACACTACATGATTTATTATTTGCCGCAAGGGAACCATATTCACGCCTACATGGACTTGATTTGAGTAAAGCACAATTATCATTAGAAGATTCAATGTGTTTAGGCGAAACTGTGAGAATCAGTCCAACATTACATTCAATTAAATTGGAAGGAGCATCAAGACTGAGTGAAATTTTGCCAACGGTATTGGGTGCTGCTGAATCACCCAGTTTACAAATGTTAAGTCTCGGTTCACCTCGATTAATTTTAGAAGATACAGCTATCACAATGTCGGCGAGAGCCTTAGGCAGCTGTATTACATTACGTCTACTCAGCCTCGACGGATGGAGTTTTAAATTTGAAAATTTATCGACTCTAGCACAAGTTCGAATATTTCTATCGCTTACATCCATACGTGAATTGGGCTTGTCAAATTGTCGCATTTATTTGCCAATGTTTAATAGTGTACTGCAGATGCCATCCGATGCTTATGATTGTAATTCCATTGTTGTATTAAAATTGTCTGGAACGCAGGTATGATAACAAATGACTTTTTCCCATAGCTTTACATGACCAAACTTTTATGCTTTAAAATTAATCAACAGATTATTCTCGGTGACCAAACACCATTACGTGGTCCACAACTTTTACCATATCTAGGTGGATTTCATAATTTAAGAGAACTGGACTTATCAGCACCAGCACGATCGGGTTTGGGAAGTACAACATCAGCTCCACCACTCATTTTAGATGATAAAAGCCTCTCCACATTCTTCCAACAAATAAACCAAAAATTCGGGTACGTAGTGGATTTACCATCCAAAGTAGTTAAAATTAATGAACAAATATACACAAAAGTTTTTCAAACAACATTCAGATTTCATTATCATACATTTCTGTGACTCCATTAAGTTTAATTAAATGACCAAAAAGCAGTAAAGTTTGTCGTATTCGAATAATACACAAAAAAAAAAGTTTTTGTCGAGAATAAAGTAAGCTGTTGTTCATTAATGTTCTGATATGATTGGAGGTTTTGAGTATTCGAATGGTTCTTAGAGTAAGTTCTTTAGTTTTAATGGCTTTAGATAAGATACAGTAATTAAATTGAAATGGATGGAAGTTCTTTAAAGTGTAAAATGTCCTGTGTGACTTGAAATGTGGCTTTATCTTGTCATGTATTTAAGTAATTGCCGGTTTCTTACTGTACACCTCCCCCTACGCCTATGTTGCTTTCATTATACAAGTTGTATTTGGAGATGGTCGGATGTAAGCCTTTCCATCCTTAGTCTGATTGTGGGGCTGCTACTCTTCAGACGAAAAAGTTTAGAAATAGTCCTTTATACGGACAGATAGCTCAGATTCAAATGGTGTATTTAGCGGGATTATAGAATACAACTTACTTACTTACTTCGCTGGTCGTACAGATCAGTTGTGATCCATGACCTCCCATAGGAGTAGCTTGAAGCTGACTCTATCACTGGCTACCACTTGCTAATTTCCGTTACCAAGTGCAACACTATCTCTATCGACAGCTTTCTTCCAAGTGTTCTTTGGACGTCCACGAGCTCTTTTACCGTCCAGAAAGTCAGCTTTGAAGACCTTATTAATAGAGAGGATACCAAAGGATGGTTATTATACCACTTGGTATTTGATTAACTTTAGTCAGAATTCGGCTTCCTTAATTTCCATAAACCTATACTTAGTGCACACTCAAGCGTGTACCTTAGAGCAGGTGTATTCCTTCGTTAGGGTAAGGTGTAGATGTAGGAGTTTTTCGAGCAATCAGTCAAAAGCCAACTTAATTCTGTTTTATTGCAATTAACCAGAGTAACTCTGGGCTTGAGTAGAATTTTCAGCTACTTCTGCTTCATATGCCTTTCGGACCGGTGCATTAATTACCCATAAAGCCACAACAATGCTCAAAAAAAAGCTCAACAGCGACTTGTTAATAAAAACTTTTCCCAACAATAAATTGCATTCCTTCATAATAAACGGCACAAAGGACATTATCCTATCGGATATTATATTAAGAACCTCTACATTTAATGCCATGTTATCTTCATTTCCTCAATTTCATTTTTTCTAAATTAGTTTCGATGCCAAAAACAAGAATTATCTCCAAACTTTTTCATCTCCATACACTTTTCTGTTCATTTTATTCATTTCCAAAATTTTTTCATTTTGTGTGTATTATATTTGCCTGCTGCAACACAAACTTATTCATTTCAGAGTAAAAGACTCTTAAATAAACTGATAAAAATGTTTTTTTGATTCTGTTCATTCACAGACTGCTAAATACATTGAAAATATGTAATTGGATTATCCATTTGGATGATGCAACAAAAACATTCAAGACGATGGCAAGAGCATTAAAATCATCAACAATAAGTCACATCAAAATTGACGGTATATCGGTGTTAGATAGAAATAAAAAGCATCGTGTAGAACCACAATTTTTGCATGCATTACTATCATCCGTACCACTGTTGCGTTGGATAAGTGTTAGTTTATCTGGTGTGAGTGAGGAGCAAATGGCATTTATTGGAAATTCAATTGGAGATATAAAATCAAATGAGATTGATATTAGGTGAGTATTTCGAGTTCAATGTTGTTTCGTTGATTCCAGATGCTACATATATGTATGAGGGTGATTGTACATGAGAATATAAAAATAGAGTGATGATTGAATTTGATAAAAAACGGAAGATCCAATTTTTTTTGTCAATGATGGATGCTCAAAAAAAGGATGATTGAGACGCATTCAAAGCGATCTTATAATAGAACTGTGAATTCGATTTGTGATGGAATTTTACTGATGGGTAATTGAGTGGAATTGAAATTTAGAATGGTGTTTTTGTATTATAAGAGGTTAAAATCGACGGAAATGTTGAGTCGACCTTGTTTCGACTACGAGCATTGTTTTGTACTTCCAAAAATTGGTTGACAACTTTTCTATCCCGAACAATTCAAATTGGTTAATCGATCTGAGATCCGGCACCAATCTGGCTCTAGTATTCGGCCTGATCCGACACCAAGCCGACTCTGGCATTCGACTTGAATTCAGTCTTAAATTAGAGTCAGCCAGCTTGGAACCGGATTATTGATCAATTAACCAAGTTGTACCATTCAAGTTGGAGGGATAGATCCTTGAATGGCTGTTATAAAGCTCAAAAAGCACAGGTATATGCTTAATCAGACTTTTGCATCATCCTATTCGCCCAGAAGTCTAAGCCCTAAAGTTGTCAGTATAAATCAAGCAGATCCATCACTATACTTCAGCATTGCATCGAAAAAAGCTTATAAATACTTAAAAACTACTAGTTTGACCTCATATAACCCAGATTAACCCACGTTCATCTATAAAAAGACAAAACAATCACATTTACGTCCCGTCAGAATTAAAATTAAGCTAACAATATGAAAAAAGTTTTTCATCCTGTCCGTTCATTCTCTCTATATTTATTCACTCATGTCAACCTCACTTCTGTATCTACAATTCAATTTAATTTTATTTCTTTTTCTTTTTTTTCTCACATATAAAAAAAATAAACACAGATTAAGCGACTCGACAATTGAGAATGTTCGTTTAATGACCCAATCATTGAGTCTCGATGGTAAATTCGATATTCGTGTATCGACATTTGGAACATCATCAAATATTTTGGTGCATGTTGAGAAAATCGGAGTCAAAAGTTTGTCACGTAAGCACAAAGATTAAATTCCTTTTTTTTTCTCATCAGATGCGGCTCAACTTTTCTTTCTTTTTTTCGTCTGTTTCTTGGCGAAAAAATGAGAGAAGAAAATATTCAATTTATTTTTCGTTTAATATTCAACAAATGCATATTACACATATATTATTTTATGAGATGATGAAAAAAAAAAATGAAAGGCAGCGGTGTTATCTTGGAAGATGTTTGAGATGGTTGTCATATGCTTTCGGAAAATGAGTTTAATATAGGAGATTCTCTGCATCAAGAGCATTTTAAAAAGGTAAAGAGTGTCGATTGAACCTAAATAGTCAAACTTGAGTCTTATTTGACATTGAAGAGCCTTTTTTGCTTCTAATGAGTGCCATATGGTCCTGGAGGGTCTAATATGGCCATAAAGAGGCTCTGTAGAGTCTTATTTGATTCTAAAGAGCCTCATATGATCTTGGAGGGTCTAATTTGGTCATAAAGAGGTAAATATAAACTTATAGAGTCTCGTTTGAACCTTATTAGTCAATTTTGACTCTAGAGTGTCTTATATGACTCTGAAGAGTCTCATTTGACCCTTAAGAGAATTATTTGGTCCTAAAGAGCCTCCTTTGACCTTGAAGAGTCTCATTAGACCATGAAGAGTCTCATTTGATCCTAAAGAGTCTCATTTGGCCGTAAAGAGTCTCATTTGATGCTCATATGTCGCTTAAGTGTCTCTTTTGACTTAAAAACGTATTAAATGACCTTTAAGAGTCTTAAACTACTCTAAAGAAGCTCATGTGACCATGAAGATCCTCATATGACTCAAAAAAGTCTCATTAGACTCTGTTATAGTCTCATATGAATTTAGAAGGACTTATTTGAACTTAAAGAGTCTCATATAACTTTTAAGTCACTTTTATGGCCTTGAACAATCTCATATGACCCTAAATAATCTTAATTAACTAATCTTAATTAATTATTTAAACTTTATGACACTTATCTGACCCAAAAAGTCTCGGATGTCTCCAAAGAGTCTCACATGATTCTGAGTAATTTCATATGACTAAGAAAAACCTCATTCGACCCTAAAGAGTCTCATTTGACCCTTGAGAGTCTCATCTAACAATAAAAAGTTTCATATGATCCTAAAGAGCATAATATGGCCATAAAGAGTCTGATATGACCCTAATAACTCGTTCAATTGTAAACTGGGTCTCAGCTAACCTTTATAGAGTCTCATCCAATCACTAAAGAGGCACATCTAAATGAATGTCATTATTATCACATATAAAAGTGAAGAAAACCTTCAAACACTCTACAAAATAACAACTCTGTCAAAATAAACACCAAAAAAATAAAAAGGAACTGATGAAAAAAAAAACTTTTCCTATTAGTAAGTTGAGATGGAAAAGAATTCCTATCATATTTAAGTTTCATAAGAAAAGCAAAAAGAAATTTGATAATAGTTTATGTATGAAAAAGAAAAAAAACTTACACTAACTAACTAGCTCCACGACTATGTAATGAAATTACAGGGAGATTATTCAGATACTCCCTAAAATCCGACATGAAAAGATACACTATTTATTATTAAGAATAATTGAAGAAAAAACTTTTTTATATTATTCAGCACAAAGAAGAAATACATATAAAAATTTTTCCTATTTAAAAAAAAGTGTTGAAATAAAAATGATGATGAAAAATGTTTAATAGAAATTTGTAGCTGAATACAAAAAACTTTTTATCATGATGCAAGAATAATTTTTGCTCATATTTGAATAAAAGAAATAAAAAAAAAGAAAAAATTGATTTTTGTTTTTTGAAAGAGCATTAAAAGTGTTTTATGCTGTTAATAATAGACATCACTTCAATCAACAGATGCCAAATATATATATAAAAGAAGAATATTCAAAAAAAAGAAAAAAAATTGTTATGAAGTAGTTTTGTTGTTGTTAGATCATCTTCTTCTTCCTCTTTCACTCCGCTATATTCTGATATTGTTTATATCTCTTTCAACCCACACAACAAACCACATTAAACAGACTTTCGTGTAGAAAATAGACGAAAAAGAAATCAGAAATTCCAGTTTGATTTTTTTTTATTTCTCCAGCTTTAAAAACTGTGATTTTTTTTCGCTACATTTACAACCTTTTTTTAGTTCTATTCATTTTATTTCAATTTCATGAGATGTAATTAAAGGTAAAAATAATAAAAAAGAGAAGAAATGTTAAGAATTAAGTGCAAAAAAACTCTCATTAATGGAAGAGATTGAACATTTTTTTATTATTTACATTTAAACGAGATTAGAGCTGGGTGTTAATTTGGAAATTCCATCAAAATTGATTTTCACTACTGACTCGTAAAATATCAAAAAACTTCAAGTGGCTTGTTATGAATTAGTTGTGAAAATTTTACAGCCATGTAGAGATGCAAAACTTTTTAAAAAGTTGCTCAATATGACTGATGTAACATCAATTTACACCTCATAGTTTTTATGTATTTTTAGCAAGTTTCAAGTTTTATTCCTCTTGAGATTAAAAACTTTTCCATTTCTGGAGTAATCCT
Organism: Chironomus tepperi; assembly: GCF_022539635.2. Lineage (NCBI taxonomy): Eukaryota > Metazoa > Arthropoda > Insecta > Diptera > Chironomidae > Chironomus > Chironomus tepperi. Next base: position 138,201 of record NW_027226600.1, on the reverse strand, counting down.
TTCGTAAACAAAGAGTTTATTAAGATTTGGCGTTGGATTATTATGAAAGATTGACTTAAATCTGATGTTTGTTGAGTGTACCGAATAGCATGAGTGTGTTAATGGATTAACAAACCGGCATCAGATCAGCTTGACTTTGTCTTGGTGTTGAATTCGGTTTAAGCTCAAAGCTGTCATCAATCTCAGATTCAGATACGGTTTAAGCTCAGATACCGAACAAATTTAGAGTCACGACGATTTGGATCAAAGCCACTGATCCCGCATTTAGGACATAATTTCACCAAATTTGCAACCAATTTTGGAGTCCGGACTCCACTCTTTTTTTTTAACTTCAAAAGTCCGTAATCCACATTGGAGTCCTATCCAATAAACCATAAATTCTATTATTTTGTACACTTTGAGCTACTATGGTTGTAATTTAAACTCTTTAGGGTGCAACAAAGAGCCACAGGCCTGCATTTTATGAATTTTAGATGCATGGACTTGCAGTTTTCGATTGCTCTTTATGAACCTTATAAAACTGTGACACTAACACAGTTATCATAGAATCGAGATTAAAACAGTCCCAGAAAACACACGACAGAAAATTTGATAAAATTAACGTTAAATCCGACACCAGGCCAACTTAATTCTGGCCTGAGACTAGAGTTCATCAAATCTGGTTCTAGATCTATAGTTATAGATCTATAGTCCTGTCTGGAGCGGGATTTTTGGCTATTTCTACACCATGTGTCTTATGGGACATGTCGTTCATACAAGACGTCCATCGAAAATTAACAAAATTTGGATCCCACCTTCCTGATCTCACAATAGTTTATCCAAATTGCCTTTTCTAATGACCAAGCTTGAAGTCGACTCGAATTTTGTATGAAATTGAATTTACTTTTTTTCCATACAAAATCTAAGTTGACTTCAACCTCTGCCAAATGATGGACATCATAAATGAATGACACTAATTAAGTTTTATATAAAAATCAATCAAAAATAATTTCCAAATGTCCAGCTCTGATGAATCACAACATTTTATGCTGCAGTATCTTTAAATCATAATATCTATAACTGTCTATAAAAACGTTATATTCCATTTTACAACAAACTATAGTTAAAGTACTAAAAAAGAAACTTTCAAAATACATTAATGAATTATTTTATTATTATTTTTTTAAACAGAGATAAACATTTTATACTATTATGTCATATATGTTATTATTACTACAAAAATCGTCCTTTCACTAATTATTAAAAAAGTTATGAAAAAGATTTTTCTTTTGTTTATGATAATAATGTTACGATTTTGATTTGATTGAATTGGGTTAGAAAGGGAGTTTGAATGGGCTTTGATGACGATGTTAAAGTTCGGAAGAACTGTCATGTTTTTAGGGAATCAAAATGAAATTAGGAATTCCAAGCCCGGAAAGCATGTGACGTAGAAATGGTTAAACATCCTAAACCAAGACGACTTGACTCTGGTCAGGGCTAGATTTTATCGAATTTGACCTAAGAAAAGATTCACGTGTGCCTGGTACCGGACTTTTAGACATTTTTCTGTCGCATGTCTTCCAGGAAGGTTGGTACACTCGAAAATCGGGACTCAGGTCGACTAAAATCTGGTTAAGACTAGATTTTCTCGAATTTGGCGTGAGGATTGAATCACGTTGGCCTGATGTAGGATTTTTAGCCAATTCTGCGGTACTTGCCTTCTAAGAAGGCTCATGCACCCAAAAAATTTAAGTCGTGTGTAACCACGGCGCAAAAATGACAGAAAATCGGGACCGTTGCCGGCTTGGCTAAATCAGAACTATATTTTATCGAATCTGGCCTGAGGTAAGAACTACACTAGCATGGTGCTGGATTTTTATCCAATTCTATGTCACTTGTCTTCCAGGAAGGCACTTGCACTCTTCTGAAAAATTTAAGCCGTGAGTAATTCAGGCCTTCTTATTCAATTGAGTGGTTATTTTCACTTATAACGTTCTGAAGGAAGTGGGTAAATTTGATTTATTTGTAACGTAATAAATGAACATTCCCAAAATTCAACTTCTATGGTCACCTGCACCATAAAGTCCATTTAATCCTATAATGATCACATTTTAAGTTCACCAATCCCGCAGACTCCATAAACAAAGACAATTTTGCACAAAAAAAATCTTCATTTTCAAAACATGAATATCATATGACATATATTTGCTTAAAAACCTCATTCTCCTTTGAGATCGATCGGATTGAAATTGTTCCACATTCAAACAGAGCAGTCAAGTGAGGATTAAAAATTTTTTTGTATGAAAATAAACTCAAACATCGAGTCAGTTTAGTAATGTGGTGACTGCAATGATGCATATTTTGAATATATATATTCAGCATGCTTTGAAATCTGAACTGTTTACAAAACTGTCATCATATATAGCACATTCAAATTTCCTTTTTTGACATACGCTTTGATCAATCATGTGGCTAATTTGCAAGGAAAATATTTACCGCAAAAAAGAAAAACCTTTAAGGAAAGGGAAACATAAAATAAATATTATAGTAATGGCTGTGTATATTATATTATATTATATTATTATTTATATTTAAAAATAGTGAAAAAAAATTATGATATTTATTTTGAAAAACCAAATGAGAATCAATAAGGAGAAATAAATACACTTTGTGTATGACACAAAAAAAAAGATGAAAATTTATTTTAAATTTTTGAACAAAAATTGAAGTTGAATGAAAAAATTGAGAGAAAAATAAATTTTATTATACAATTTTAAGGTGACAATATTGTAGTTGAATAAAAAAACATTGAAAATTAAATTCAAATTTGTTCATCACCTCTAAAAAAAATATTGAATAAAATTCAAATAGGATGTATTTGTGCTAGGTGAGGGGGATTAAATTTAATAGTGTGGTGTGATTGTATGATTTATAGGGTTTTCAATCCCGGGATCCCGAATACCGGGATCCCGGGATTCGGCTCGATTTTTCAATACCGAAATCCCGGGATTGAAATTTCGGTATTCCGGTATTACGGTATTGAGAAATTCTTAGGATTTTCAATTTTTTTTATACAATATTCATATTTAAATTGAATTTTTTTGCAAAGAAAAAGTTTATCCTGAACTTAAATTGTTCATTAGCTCTAACTTTTGATTAAAAATTGAAAATTTTGACTAAAAAACGATTAAAAATCTTTATTCACAATTTATTCTACAATATCTTGCTGCACTTATTCAAGACTAGTACAAGACGGATACTGATCCAAAAATATATCATAATCGTTCTGATTCGATTAGCTACCGATATTGAATTCATTTTAATACCGGTATTGAAAATCCTAGTCGGAATTATCCCCGAATATGAAAGCCTGGAATCTGTCTTTACATATGAATTAATATGAACTTGAAACTTATCTAAAGTAGAGCTAAAGAAGTCAGTTTTTGAATTAAATTCATTTTTAAATAGCAGTTCAACCTAAATTTAATTCCAATTTAGTTAGCTTTAGTTGTTTTGAGCCGTTTTAAGCATAATTTGATACCGGATTTTGAGTAAATTATAATATCAGTATTGATCCCGGGATCCCGGGATCCCGGGATTGAGAATTTCCCAATACCGTAATCCCGGGATTGAGATTTTGGTCCGGTATTGAAATCCCTAATGATTTAGGTATTAACAAATGCTTCAAAAATTGGTAGTAGTTTATGCTTTGTCATTCTTCTGAATTGATGATCCTAGGCCATTCTATATGATAGATGACATGAGTGTTGAAGTCTTGAACTGACAATGAACATGCTCACAAAAATGAGCAAACTGAAATAAACTGATTGAGTCAGTGAGTGAGTATAATCATGTGCACGCTCATTTAGGGTCAAGACACCAGAAGTCCAAAAAGATTCTTCAACAGAAATACAGTCTACATGTTCTCTATTTTTGAGAGTCCGTAAGAAAAATGGAACTTTTATCGATGCATTGGGATAAAAAATATTTGAAATGGCATTTAATCATGGAAAACTTGAAGAAAACATATTTTGGAGGACAAACTACAGTCGAGGTACTTCCTCAATGGAGTTCTGGCAACTCTGTACTGAAGTATATCATCAAAGGAAACATATTCCCGAATTTATATCTCAGATTGATATCAGATTTAATTTAAAGAGCATAAAGAATGTTTCAAAATTCAGAACAATGGGGTACCAAGAGTGAGGGGGACAAGGAAAAGGAGAAGAATAAGTTAGGGACTTTAGGGAACCAGCGGTGGTATTGGGGATATTTTTTGTAAACTAAAAATTTTTGAGGATGTTCTGGGATTTTTAACGTAAAAATCTAGCGAATTGAAAAAAAAATCACGCAAAAGGGAAGCAGGATGGGGTTAAGTATCAAACTGAAACGGACCACAACCCAGCTATGCTTCGAATACAATCACAACAACGCCATTAAATTTAATGCCTTCCTAGCAAACACAAAAAATGAACAAAAACCATTAAAAATTCAAACTTTTATTTACAAATCTTTCTGATTAGGTTTGTCAATATATAAAAGTAATTAAATATAAAAAATTTCAACTTAATGAAAACGCATTAAGCAAAAAATTCATTGGAAATGAAATAAATAAAATTTTATATATTTAAAAAAAAATGTGAGAAACACCCACAAGAATTGTTTTATGATATAAAAAAAATGAGATGAAATTTAAAAAGTATAAAAAAGAAATTTTTTTTAGATATTAAGGCACACAATTGTGTTATCAGTATAAATAAAAAAAAAGTTGAATGAGACAGTGTTTTGAAAAAATAAACAAAAAAAAAATATTAGCTAAATGTATGGTGAAAATGAAAAATATACCTAATTACCACGGAATAATAAAGGTATTCAAAAATTAGACCTTGAGTTTGCTTCTTATTTTCAGCTACTTATAATGATTCATCACAAAAAAGGGTTTTTTGGTAATTAATTTTGGTAACTATTATGTTTGATCGTTTACAGGCACTATACATCTTTCATACCAAACGATAATTAGCTTTATGAAAACAATTGTTTAGTAAAAAAGTTTTTTTTTTTTTGGTATAAAAATCATTTAGAAAATTAATTGATTTTCTTTTTTCATGAAATGAGTACGTGAAGCCATAAAGATTAACTTTATTACACTTATTTGAAAATTGGGTGCACATGTTTACTTATTATATATAACTGTGTATATTTTATGGCGTTAGAAACCTGCCTAAAAAGCTCTATATAGTTATCTAAGATCTTCTAATGTACAATTCATAATTGTTCTTTTGAAATTTTAATGTCTTTTTGTAAAATAAATGTTTCGAAACCTAATTAGGTAAAGTAAATGGCTTGAAGTGTAGTTCACATTTTACTCGGGATTCAATTTGATTTATTTAGAATTTTATTGTGCCCGAGCATGAGGTGAACCACAAATTTGCCATAAAAAGAGGTAGAAATCAGCCGTCATCTTGCCATAAGGGCAACTACACATCTTGCCATTTTGACGTAAAAATGCTCTTACAAACACACTGTGCTGCCCGGATTAAGAAATATTTCACACATTTGTTAAGCTGCATTACTAATTTAGATGAAACAGACAGTTTAATCTAACGACATCTTTAATCTAATGACATATAACTCAGCTTAATTACTTACTTCGCTGGACGTACAGATCAACTGTGAACCATGGCCTTCCTCAGCGCTGAGGAATCATCTGAGCTCAGATAACGCCTAAAGCTGACTTTATCATTGGTTTCCGTCTGCCAATCACCAAATCCAAATTCAATACTGTCTTTATCGACAACTTCTTTCCAGGAGTTCTTTGGGAAATTGTCACAAACAAAAAAAAACCTTTAGCTATTCAGATCTTTAAGATCCAGAGCTGCGCTAGGGCGATTCGCGGCTAATGATTTTTTGCGCCAGACCACTGCACTCAATAGACCTTCAGTTTATAGTGGGATCAGAACCACTCCTTTGATGACGCTATTATCAGCTTATTGTCTCTAGCCTACAAAGGAAGGCTGTGAGCCGTGTTTCCACTACATATGATTCCAAATTTCCCATGCCGAGTCTCGAACCCATGATCGTTGGATCGGTGTTGCAATAATTATGTACCGAAGTACTAAACCATTCCGCCACCGAGCCACTTTGACTCACAAAGTATCAAAATTGTCACAAAGTATCACTAAATTAATACTCTAGCAGGCAAATAGCTGGATCTTAAGAGTAAAGTAATCTGAGAGCAACACTCATGAGCATTTTTGTTAAGTATATTTAAGGCGAACAAGCCCTCGAGTGTATCTTCTTTGTCTGTTAAGGATACCAGTCTTAGATAGTCACTCACTTAAATTTTGCACATTTAATATTTACAGCGGTCATCAATCAGAGTTGAAAGGACTCAAAATTGAACTTTACTTCGGATTTCTCAAAAAAGTGGAATCACAGATAAATTATGATCCATGACTTCCTTCAGATGAATCAAGACTCTAGTGAAGGTCTGTTTGGAATTTAGGAATCTGGACTCCCAAAGTCCTGCCAACTTTGTCACTAATTATATGATTTACATTCTGAGCTACTTCCATTTACCGCTAGAATGCCAACATCAACGATTCGTTACACAAACCTCATAAACCATTAAAAGGATCCAACAGGGCATGTTTATCCCAAAAATTATGCCTCAACACTTTCAGCATTAGAGTCCTTTTTAGTTAACTCAACACCTCCCATTTTCCTTCCTGTCATAAAAGGCCAATTATCATCTCAGTTGCTCGCCACTCGAAATAAGTACTTTAAAATCAAATTGTCAGGATTAAATTTCCATCATAGCTATAAATGATGTCATAACCATATGATTTCATGTTTACTCAATAAAACATCCTCAAAAACAGAAGACCAAATTTCCCATTAAAAACAATTTTTCAAGTGAGATTATTTTCCTTATTGTTTTTCCCAATTTTCATTATTTGTTGAGTTTTAAACAGCAAACCAGTGAAAGAGAGAGAAAGAGAGAAAGAATGAGAATCAGGAACAGAGTAGCATGACACAAGAAATGGAAGCGAACATTGAAATAAATCACTCAAAAGTCACGTCCACACGATGAAGTGTGCATAAAGGATCTCGTAAAGTGAAATGCCATGCCATCGCCAAATAAAATAGAATGGAAAATAAGTGGATGTGAAGACAGACAGATTCGCTTTTTTTGTGTGTGTACGTATGGATGTCTATGTGGATGAAAACAGTAGAGGAAATTTCAGCTTTTTGCACTTGACGAGATATATAATGAAATTACTTAGAATAATTTCAAGCATGACATAATGTCAAAAGTTATCAAGTAAAGAATTCATCAAGTGTTTCAATTTGTATGAAAGTCAGGAAATCCATGGAGACACGTCATGCCCTTTCGTATTATAATAGAATCTACTGAGAAAAAAAAATTGCTTAACATGAGGATGAGAATAAAATGAAGGAAATAAATGATTGCGGAGATATAGGCTCAATTTCTGTCGAAAATAGAAAAATAACCAGAGGAAATGCTAGGATAGAACCGAAAAAAAAGTTAATTAAAGTCTCTAAGAGTATATCTTCATCTTGTTGACCTTGACGAAAAAGTAAAAAACAATAAAACACTTGCTGGCTTCTTTACTCAATTCTTGCTAGATGGGCTTATGCTTACTGTGCTATTGCATCCCTTAGAACAATTTTTGAATGAATTTTACAGAATTTTGTATCCAAAACTAATAATATAGGCATTTTGCAGGTCCTTACTCACATTTTGGACAAACATTTTCAATTTTAAAGAGTTTTTGGAAGCAACAATGCGTGGTCTTTTGCATTCATCCTAGACGAAATTGTATGTTAGCAAATCAGTCATTTTGCCATCATATTTACCCAATACGACACCCCATTACACTACCAACTTCAATTTAAAATCCTATGATTATTACAGCTTAAAATACACTGAATTATTAACAAACTTGTGGTGACTGAAATCAGAATTTTAATGTTTTGTGGATTTATTTTAACGCTTAAAACCACTGATACATATCACTGATATTATCTGAAACCTTTTTTATGTGGTCAATTTTAGTGAAAACGAGCATGTTTGAAACATTGTGGGATTTATTATAAACTGTTTCAACCACAATCTGTAGCAGGAATTGAGCATGTTCCCTTACAGAGTATGCTATCTTGATACAAATAGAGATTCCAGAATTCCGTTCCAGTGAAATTTCGGGAATCGGGAACGAAAACGGGAATGACCTTCGAGAACGGGAACTACTCTGAGAACTTTCAGGGTCATGCATACTATTGATTAGACTGAAATGTGCCCAAACCTGCTATATTCACTTAGCGAAGCTTGGCCGATTCTTCGAATTTGAAACTCTCCCTCAAATATATATCAAGCAAAGCTTGGTCTATCCATCGAGTTTCCCAAATAGCACAAATTGGTTAATCGATCAAAAATCCGGCCTATGTCCGTTGTGATTCTAGCTTGGTGCCAAATTCGTTTAAATCCGGTACCATGCCAGAGTCAGGCTAGCATGATGCTGGATATTGGATAAACTAACCGACCTGTGCTGATCAGTAACAAAAATACCTATACTCTCTTGCCAAATTTCTAAATTATGATTTCTAGAGCGAAATTCTAATAATAAAGCATGCTTACTTGAGCGTGGTTTTAAGTAAGCTCTCAACAACCACCACCCTGCAACAATTTTAATTTTATCAGATTTTAACAAAATTATTACAGCAAAAAACCATTCTTAAATTTCCACCCAAAATAAAAATCTCAAGCATATTTAAAAATCTGCCGAAATTTTCTCTCAAAAGCCACAAAAAGAAAAAATGTTCATTTCAGAAATGCAAAAGGATGTGAAGCTTGAAGATTCATTTTCCCGTGAGAGCCATAAACATTAAGCATTTTGTATTGTTATGTGATGTGAAGAATCTAGCTAGCAAAAAGTTATTACTGTGTTGTTGTTTTGTTGTAGACAGAAAGATAAAAAAAAGCACAACATGTATAAATACCGCATAGGTTGAAGTTGGTTTCAACATGTGCCCATGCACATATTCACAAAATATTTCTAAAAATGGTAAAATAATATTTACAGCTACTTCACAATGTCAAACCTCAAAAGCTTGGCAATAAATTCTAAATATGTACATTTAAGAGCACGAGAAAAAAAAAAGCGTTTCAGTTACATTAATAATGTAAGGAGGATCGTCCATTATATACATTCGACATTACATAGCAGTTTTAGACCCTCATCAACGTCAAACAGAAAAGGTTTCTTTTTTTTTCATGTTTCCCTTTTTTGCACAAAGTCTCGCAATAAGAAATGCCATTTTTTTCTCTATTTAATCGTGTACCTTTTGGTGCTGCTTCTTCATCATCATCTCCATCTCTTACTTTTGTTAAAGAAAATGACACGTAAAATAATAATTAGAGAATGTTCAGATGATTTTACCCCGGAGGGTCATGGATGAATGTTAAACATTAATTTTTGTCATTTTCATAGATATTAAAATAAACAGACACAAAAAGCATAGATTTCATCTGTTGATCTGAATGTTGACATGAAAATTTTAATTGGCTTAAAAAAAATAAAATCTTCAATCATTTAAATATTTTGAAAAACATTTATTTAATCATTCATGAGTGGGTGGGTGATGTTATTATTATTATTATATTTATATTTATTATGGTCCGTATTTAAATTTAAAGACCTTTACTTTTCATCCAATTTTTACATATTTCAAGGAAAAAGCCGTCTGAAAAGTACTTAAACTGTTTCAAACGGCATAAAAAACCTTTTTTTTTTTTTTCAATTCATTTTTTATGTACAATGCTTTTTAATTTTCTTACGTTCCAGTTGTAACATAGCTAGTGTGGATTAAATTTTATCGAAGATATCTATTTCTTTTACGAAGTCGATCACTCTTTGCAATTTTTTCTTATCGTCTGCCTTAAGTGCGTCAAAATTTATTTTATGCTTGTCCAGTATTTGTTTATTCAGACTACAGTTGAATATGTGTTGCACTGTGATCGTCTCTCCACAGTTGCAAGTCGGCATGCTCGTCCGTTCCATTAAGTGTCCGTGTGTCAGTCTTGTATGTCCAAGTCTAAGTCTAGTAATTACAGTTTGGTCCTTCCTATCCAGAGAGTTGATTGTTTTCCATTTGTCAATAGTCTTTTTAATGATTCCTAGCTTGTTTTGACTGCCTATTTCCAAATTCCATTCTGACTGCCACTTATCCTTAATCTTTTCTTTTATAGTTCTGTCAACGTCCGTGTGTATTAGTTTGTACTGTCTGCAACATGGTTTTTTTGTTGCTTGTTTCGCTTCGACATCAGCCTTCTCGTTTCCGATAATGCCGATGTGGCTGGGGATCCACATAAAAGTTATTATCATGTTGGTTTTTGTTAGCTGATCTTGTATGTCTAGTACTAATGAGTGTTTTGTCTGTTTGTCTTGTATTCCCAATACTGCGCTCAGTGAGTCAGTGCAGATGACTATTTTTGTCTTTTTATATCTCTCAGCAGTTTTTATAGCTCTATATATCGCATAGAGTTCGGTACTATACACAGAGCTGTAGGTGTGACATCCATATCTCTCGGTGCTGCCATTACCTATTACAGCACATCCATATCCATCTTCTGTCTTTGATCCGTCCGTGTAGTAAATTTCGTAATTTTCCTGTTTGTATTTGTCAATTTGTTTGTTAAATTCTACTTTTAGTAGTTCTTTTGGTGTGTCATTTTTGTTAAATCTTGTTAGAGATAAGTCGAATTTATGATTTGTTTTTGTCCATGGTGGGAATCGAGTTAGTAGGGTTTGATTGATGTTAGTTTTGTTATTAATGTTCAAGGTTTGTAGGTCTTGTCTCATTGTGTAAGATATTGGGGGTTTTGTTCTCTGTGAGTATTTATGGTCTTGGGTTGTGTTAATAAGGCTGCTGTATATGGGATGATTTATGTTTGTTAGAATTTTACAAGCGTACTTTGTTCTCTGCAACTGTCTTTGATGCTTAATTGGTATCACTCCTGCCTCTACTTCTACACTTTTGTTCGGGGAGGTTATAAATGCTCCAATAGCAAATTTAAGGCTCCTGTAGTGTACGGTATTCAGCTTTCTGTCTTGTTCTTTAGTCAGGTTGTTCAATGCTATTGCTCCATAACTGTTGATCGAATTAATTAAGGCATCGTGAAGTTTTAGTAGGGTGTTTCTGTCAGATCCGTAAGTGGTGTTAGAAAGCATTCTTATAACGTTCATGTTCTGTTTAGTCTTTGTCGTCACGTTGTCTATGTGTTCTGTCCAGTTCAATTTCGTGTCAAATGTAAGTCCTAGAAAGGTGAATTTCTTCACACATTCCAAATCTTGTCTGTCAAGTTTAAGTTTGGGTAGAACAATGTTCTTTTTTTGTTTTGTCGAGAAAAGCATACACTTCGTCTTGTCTTTAGAAATTTCTAAACCTTTCTTCTTCATATCAGTCCTTATTTTGTCTAGTGTTGTCTGAAGGCTTGCTTCAATTGCTTTAGTGGTCTTTCCTTTTGAAAAAATCACCAAGTCATCAGCATAAGCACAGTACTTGATCGGTCCGTCAATGCAGTTCAGTATCTCATTGAACACTATGTTAAACAGTGTGCACGAGATAACTGATCCCTGCGGGATCCCTTTTTCCATTTTTCCCTTGTCAGAATTTACCCCTCCTAATTGAATGTCGAAAGTCCTGTCTGTTAAGAAACTTTGTATATAATTAACTAATTTCCCCTTAAAACCCAATTTTAATAAGCAAGCAATAACTACGTCGGTCCTGATTGTGTCGTATGCTTTGGTGATGTCAATAAAGATCGCTACAGTCTGATTTTGTTCAATAAAGCCTTTCTGTATTTCGTCCGTGAGATATACTAAGTTGTCAGTTGTTCCTCGTCTTTTACGGAATCCTGACTGGTATTGATTCAATAGCAGTCTATTTTCTAATGTCCATTGAAGTCTTCTATTTATTATACGTTCTAAAACTTTGCTTAAGCAACTTGTCAGTGCAATAGGTCTGTAGTTCGTTGATTGTCGGGGGTCTTTTCCTGGTTTTCGAATTGGGATTACTAATGAATGCTTCCAAGATTTAGGTACCTGTCCTTTGTCATAGATTTCGTTGTAAAGTCTGAGTAATATTTTTTTTGCTTTAATGTCCAGTTGTCTAATCATTTCGTAATGGATATTGTCAGGTCCGGGTGATGAGCCTCTACATTTATCAAGTGCCTGTTCAAGTTCAAGTAGTGATATCTCATGATTGTAGCAGTTGTTGTTACTGTCTTGGGGAATGTTTTGTGGGATGTTATTGTTAGTATTGTCTTTGTATGTTTCTGCTAGTGTGTTCTTTAGAATGTTTGCTATTTTGGTTTGGTCGTGTACTTGGTTTCTGTTTTCGTCGTATAATGTCTTGATTACTGTGCTTTTTGATTTGCCGTTCAGAGTACGTACCTTTTCAAAGATTTCTTTTGATGTCGCTTTATAGTTGATGGATGAGGTGAATTGATTCCACGATTGTTTTTTGGATTTTTCCAACAGCTCGTGTATTTCCGTAGAAATCCTGTTTATTTTGTCTTTTAAATTTAGATCGAGAGTTCTTTTAAATTCTCTGATGAATTTTTTCCTTTCGATTATTTTGTTCTTAATTTCGTCATTCCAATAGGGAAGCTTTTTTTTGCCTTGAAAAGCTTTAGACACTTTCATTGAGTTTTTGGCTGCGTCCAGGATTCTTTTTGTAAAGTCCTCTGCTAACGAGTCTATGCTTGTGTTATTTAGGTTCTGTAAATTGATGAATTCTCTATATTTTGTCCAGTTCGTGCTGTTTATGTTATATTTTTCTCGTCTTGTTTGGTTTTGTGAGTATTGTGGAAAGGAGAGCAGTATTGGGAAATGGTCACTGCCATGTAAGTCGTCTAAAACGGTCCATTCAAATTCGTCAACTAAAGTTTGGGAACAGAGTGTTAAGTCGATTGCAGTAAGTCTACTGTTAGAGGATGCTATGTGTGTCGGTCTGTTTTCGTTCTTGATTGTTAGCAAATGCTTGTCTATAATCTCTTCTACTGTCCTGCCTCTTCCGTCTGTTTTATGTGATCCCCAGATTATGTTATGAGCGTTAAAATCCCCAGTCAGAATGAAATTTGGTCCCAGTTGCAGTATTAAGTGTTCAAGTTTGTCCTGTATTTCAGTAATTCTAAGTCCATGGTCTAAGTAAACGTTACAGAGTAGAAAGTTTGTCGGGTAAGAGGTTTGTATAGCAATTGCTTGGAGTGTCGTATTTAAGTCTACTACTTCCGAATGTATATTTTTATCCGCGAGTATCGTAACTCCTCCACTAGCTATGTTACCACTGTTACATTGTTTATTTTTGTTGTATACTTTATAGTTTTTGAAAGTTATATCGCCTTTGAGTTTGGTTTCCTGCAAGCAAATAAACGATGGATTAATATCATTACTTAATACCTCTAATTCGTTGCGATTGGCAAAAAAGCCACGAATATTCCAATTAAGAATTGTCGGTGTGCTGGTCATGTTGATCCGGAGGTATTGTTTCTTCTTGTGACCTTCTATCTTCATCGATAGGAGAATCCGTTTCAATTTGCTCTGTTTCTTCGCCGCTTTGATTCAAGTCTTTGTAATCAATTATTGTTCGTTGCTTTTGTTCGCTTATTCTGTGGAAACCACAGCGTGGACAGTGACATTCTGATGCGTTTGTTGTGCCATCTGATGTGACTTGAGCGTACGTATTTCTTATTAAATTGGATCGCTTGACTGCCTCAGAAAAGGAAACTTTCTGTGTGACTTTTATTGTTTGGATTGTTACTTGTCTTTTGTATTCGCTGCATGTCCTGTTGTAGCTGTTGTGTTCATTTGAGCCACAATTTACACACGATGATTGTTTTGTACATTTTTCTTCTTTTGTCAGGAGGTGCTTGTCTTCATTACAATTGTAGCACTTTGGCGTGTTTTGACTCGGACAGGTTTTCGTAATGTGTCCAAATTTGTGACATGTAAAACATCTCATTGGTGTCGGTATATATGGCCGTACTTTCAGTTTGAGATAACCAATTGTTAGATACTCTGGTGGCTCATTTTTGCCAAAAGTCACAAAGGCGAGACCAGATTTGATTGTCTCGTTTCCTACTTTCTTCATATGGAAGTCGATTTTCGTAACATTTTGTGGTTTCAAATACTCAAGCATTGTGGCTTCGTCTTCATATTTCAGTTCATGTGCACTGATGACTCCTCTGCAAGTATTCAGAGTTCTGTGTTCTGTAACTTCAATATTTGCGTTTGTTATTCGTGTCAATGTTATTAGACTTTTTGCTTGTCTAATTGTCTCAGTTTTGACTAATATGTCCCCACTTTTAAGTGTTCTGCATGTTAGTTTTTCATTGTTCGTGACCGTTTTTAGTGCTGTTGCAAGAAGAATAGCTGACATGTCTTTCATTGTAAGCCCAACATCAGTTCTATGTAAGATAAGATACTTCTCTCCTTCAACATCATTTGAGAGTTTCTTGCTTGTGTCATATGATAGATTGTTGGTATCTTGAATTTTGTTTACGTTTTTCGTACTTGTTTGTTTGTTTGCTTCATTTCCCTTGATTTGTTTGACAATTTCTTGTTTCATAGAAGGCGAAATCGCACCTCTCCTTTTTCTTGCTGATACCGGCATTGTAACGCCACCGGCTTTGCCGGGTTTACTCACTACTATTGTTTTTGTAATTTTCAAGTTTGATTTTTGATTGTTTTTGCACTTTATCACGATATACTGTCTTTATATTTTGATAATTTAACAATTCAACTTTGTTTTCCACTGATTTTTTAGTTTCTACAGTCCTTTTTAACCGGTAAATTTAATTAATAAACTACAGATATTTTTTTTGTTTACTTCGCGCGCGGGGCTTGACACTTGGGGTGGGTGATGTTTTTGTTTCTATTCACTTCCATTAATTCATTCAGTCAAGGTAACAGCAGTGATAAACAACATCCAACATCTCTAAATGTGAATATAACTTTTTTTTTTTTTCATATTTGGAATTTTAAATGTGTGTGAAATAATAAAATAAATTGTCATTTGCTATGAAAAATAAGTTTTTGTCACTCAACCTCTTTGTTTTTCCGATTTATGATTCTGTTTTTCAACAATATTGGACCACTGATAGGGTTTTGTCGGTTCAATTGTGATATTTGCTGGCATGTTTTTAATGAAAATAAATTTAAAATCAATGCTTGAGTTTGACATGACCAATTTGGTGTCCACATTGTTCAGATGGAATATTAGCTTTGAATGTACTAGAGCTCGAAGTCGACATAAATCTTGTATGAAGTTGAGTCGACTCTTGTCGACTTTTCCATACAATATCCGAGTCGATTTTGAGCTTTGCTATATTCAAAGCTAATAGTTTCATTTGAACAATGTGGACAACAAATTTATCATGGCAAAGAACTCTGGATTATACTCAAATTTTACAAAAATACACGACTTACATATAAAGTCACGAACTTACACGACAGTACTGTAAAAGAAATGTAATAATCTTCAAATACTAATACTTACTTTAACTGTTCAAACCTTAAGATCCATAGCTGCACGTTATATGCAATTCTAGGCAATCAGTAGTTTAACGAGTTAGAATTCGCCAGATCTTCCACTTAAACCTAGACCCTTAGTTTATAGTGAGATCCGAATCACTTCTTTATAGCATTATTGCTTGTGGCTTTCAACAGAGAGGCAGTGAGCCGCGTTTACACTACATATAATTCGGATCGGTATTGCAATAATTATGTACTGAAGTATTAAACCGTTCCGTCACCGAGAAATTTCGATGCCAATATTTAAACTGTATTGTAGAAGAATCTTAATTAAGCTCTGCAATTTCGACTGATTTTCTACCGAAAAAGAACTTTTATTGAGGTTTTAGACCCAAAACTGATACACAATTGGAAACTTTAATATTATTGATAAACCCGAGCAAATACAATCTCTTTTTGATAGTAATATGGATGTCTATGACTAGTTTTTAATAGTCCATATGACTATTTTTGATATTATGTGATGCCTATCAAAAATAGGCAGTTCAACCATCAAACGGAGATGGTTTCTAGTAGGTATTAGTAAAATAGGTATGGCGAAGTCTCCAAAGCTCAATAACGGAGTCTTCTTCACTTGTGTCGCTCGAGATACTAACTTTTAGATCATTTAAAATTTTTGAAAATTAATTTCTTTAAACCGTACCAAAAACCGTCATTTCCACCCAAACCAATAAATTATACACGATGCTCGTAAGTTAAATCCAACATAATAAAAAGAATAAGTAAATCTTGGATTTCTGTTTCCATCAGATTGCTTCAGATATCATAAATTAGCCAATCTAACTGGCAGTAGATAAACAACCTTAATAATAAATCAATCGACGTCAAAAAAGTGCGCTTCTTCCACCAACTCAACTCTCTTATGAATATAATTTCTCAATTCATTTATGAATATTTTCATAATATTCATGTGGGACATAACAGCATACATTTATAAATATTATTTCAGTTATAAATAAATAATATACAAAAAATGTTGAATTTAATCTGTTAATGCAAACGGCAGTTAGTATAAAGCAGATCATCAAACTTGTTTCTCATGAGACAATATAAAAATATGATAATAACATTATCGTAAGATCATGATGAAGATGTGTTACACAAAAAAATAAACAACAAGCTAAAGGGGAAGAAGGAACCAAGCAGCAGATCTAAATAATTAATAGCTCAATTCATTTTATGTATGTAGAGACATTTGCCTTTTCATAATTTTACAAATTAAACAAAAATTTATGAGATACTCTTCTTTTGTACAGACAACACATAAATACATTTGTGAGGAACATAAATTTATGGCTTATTGTACAATATATGGTGCTTCTGTTTTGGTACGTTTTAACACTAAATTTAGATTTTTTTTTCATACTGTTAAAGTTATTATTTGTGTGAGAGGATTGAGAATGGTTATGAGGAGATTAAGACGCATTTTAGTGCTCTTTGGTTGATGTTTTTTGCCAAAAGTTGATGTAGGCTGGACAAGGATACTTTAGAACTGGTCATTAACTGGACATTGTGGGAAAGATTGTTTTAGGTTGGACAAACATGGAACTTGCTAATATTATGTATGGAAAATTCAGCGAAGGCATCAACATTAAAACAAGAAATTGTAAAATTGTTCAATTATTTAAATTAGGCAAAGCGTGACTCTGACTCGATTTCAGCTAAAATATTGCACCATGTCCGAGACACATCATCCTTGTGCAGGATTAAGGATCAATTAATCAATTTTTGCGATTCGGGAACTTATGATTGTCTGAGTCTGCACCTCTTTTCCCATTGAGTCATGTAGTATCTGAGCAGAATGGAATTTAGGATATCGAGCCATATAATGAAGAATCTGTCATTGCGAGAGTATGACCTCAAAGTCCGATTAGCTAGCCAATCGATCGGAAATCTATATCACTCTTTTATGAGTATGTAGGTTCGATTCTCATAAGAGATTAATCTCTCAATCATAAGATATAACAAAGATTAACGCAATGTTCAAGACAGTTCAAAAAGATACTCAAACACCTAACATGCAAAGAGCCAGCAACAGAGTCAGATGGAAGAACTTTTGATGAAGAGCCTAATAACCTAGACTCCAAGTCGTAGGATGGTTTCAGTAAGTGAGTAAGTGATAGGCTAAAAGCTTGCTCATCTCGATTTTACCAAATGAGCATTCTTGTGAAAGTTGCTCTCAGCTTGCTTTTTTCTTAAGAGTACATTCTTTGCCTGCTAAGGAATGATTAACTTTCCCTTAAAAATTCCTAAACTTCCATATGAACAACAATGTACATCAATCCTAAATAATTACAAGAATCATAATAAATTCCAACACCTCCATTTCTAACAATCCATGATCCATTAGGATTATATCTTCTGGAATAAATTTTCTCATCAAGAGATTAAATTCATAAGACGATTAAAGCGACAAAGTAACATCATCACAGCACTTCAACAAAGCATAAAAAATACGCTTAAAAAAAAAAAATTCGGATTTTTGTCGCTTTCCTCTTCCTCACAAGCACAAAAAGCCATATAGCTTCTCTCCGTTTATGCAATTATATACGAGCTGGAAACGAATATATATCATTTTTCATACGCTCGCAGCAAAGTAGCAACAGAAGCATTCAAAATGTTAAACTATGTGCGATTCGCTTTCGACTATTATATTCTCTCAATTTTAATTTTTTTTTGTTATTTTATTGTTTTGTGTTTCAGATGATACCAATGAAATAATAAAAATTGAGAGAAAATATTTCATTTATAACTGTAAAATTGTCGATGACCCAAATGAAATAACAGTTCATAGTTCATTGAACAATTCATTGGCTTCTGTGAATTACTAATTTTTTATCTTCATTTCTATCTTCATGTTCATTAAGTTACACATTGTAAGCGATATTGTAAATCACACACGACTTACATTAATTAATATAGTTTTTGTCGCTTGTTTGTCTCATGCTGGTTGTTTTTTTTTTTTTGTGTGGAGATTAAAATTAATCTTATTAATTCAGATGACGTTCTGTGATGTTTTATTGCTATAATGGCTAGCTCAAGAGAGGGAAAAATATTTATGGAAATTTTATTCATGTCTGAGAGTTAAAGCAGGTAGAAAATTTTATTCATTCATATGATGAAAAAAATGTATTTTGTTGTCTGATTGTCTGAATAAGGAAGTTAGAATTAGAGGATTTGAGATTTTTTATTGTTCTAATGATATTTTACGCTAATTTTATGTAGAAGTTTAGAGTTTTTACACAACTTAAGGTCGTTTTGGAGTTGTTTTCTAAAAGCTACATTCAAGGGCCATAACAGGCTAAGAGAACACTTTTATGTACCTTAGTTGTATTTGTGTACCATAAAAGCATGATCTTTGCTGTAAGGGCGTACCTTAACTTCATCAGAGGGGCACTGCCAACATGTTCCTTTGTTAAAATGAAACTGAATAGTTATGTATCAACAATAACTTAAACTGCCTATAATTCTCAGTGGATCAATAGGAGCTAATCATCAACGGTAACTTAAACAACCATAATTACAATATTACATAACGTATTCCCTTGTAAGTACAATTGCGTAAATATAGCTGGATAGGTCACACACTTCGAAAACGGAATAGTGTTGTAGATGGGGGTGAGACACAAGCTTGATATACTGCCCTTTTGAGTTTGAATACACAAGGGAAAAGACGTCCAGGTGCTCAAAGAGTAACATGGCGTAGAACGGTAATGAACGAATGCCAGTTGGATGTCAAAACTGAGAATTTGTACAAGCTTTGTGATACAGCCAGCAACAGATTCAGATGGAAGGCCTTTTGTAGCAACCTAGGCTCCAAGTACAGGAGCATGGTTCCTGTAAGTAAGTAAGTAAGTATAACGTATTCCCTTGGGGACTGACACGCGATAAGAAGCGTATTTTTTCATTAAGGCATCGTGATTAGGGTTTCTGAAAAACGGCATTTCCGTTTTCAGTTTTAGGTACTATTCGTATTTCCGTTAACGGCTTCAGAAACCCTAATCGTGATGCCTGATTACTGAAGACTCTTGAAAAGAGGCTGATGATAGAGATAATGAACCTTTTTCATTGGTAATTGACACAAGGCCAATTAATAATTGAACCAGTTTTGTATGACATCTGAGAGAAGCCATGGATCACAAATGATCTGTTTGGCCAGCGAAGAAGGTAAGTAAAACTGCTGTAAAAAATGTAGATCACCGCATTGTGTCACTCGGGAAAATTCAATAAAACTGCGGAAATAAATCTAATTTTATTCAATTTAACTTTAAAAGGTCAAAAATCAGTTTTTCACACATTAAAATGTTCTCACATTCTTTTTTCTACATTGACGTCTTACCTTTCTAGTTCAGTTAAAGATGAAAGAAAATTATAGTAATGATAACGACTTAATTCTTTGTACTTTCTCGTACGTATTGAATGTATCTACATGTGTCTATTAGAAGCACGTAAAATCAATTATGACTTCTGTTGCTCATTCCATTGTTTTCTTTTGCTTGTTTCTCATTCTCTTCCTTTCCATTTAATACAAATATATGTGAACTGTATATGACATAAATGTGCAGTGCAGCATAACAATCTGGTGTCATTGCAATAACTGTTGACACATAAATTTCTCGCAGCATTTAATGCATTTAATGCACATATTTCTTCGACTTTTTTTGATGGTCCATTTGTTTTTATAGGAAATGAAAGTTTCAAGGCTTGGCTGGAGGGAATTGTTATTTATTATTTATCTAGTGAAAGTATGACGTGTCAAAAATGTAATAAATTTTCGAATGTGCGATTAGTTATGTAAGCTGTCAATAATTCACACTGTGTTATTTACGTAGAGCTCATTAGTTAAATAGCTTAAAGTTGTTTTTGATTTTATCAGTTATAATTGTATGTTAAACAACAGATTTAGACTGTGTGTAAATTGATTGGAGATTAAGTCATTAAAATTATTGTCTAATTAATCCACAAGATGTAAATTGGAATACATGCTGGTAACTAAATTATTTTTGTTATTTTTCTAAAGTCTGATTTAGTTGGATGATGTAATTAGGCAAGTGGATTTTAAAGGAAACTATTAGCATAGTTTAGGCATTAAAGAATTGTGTTTGCGTCTAGATAGAGTGACACAAATGAAGAAGACTGCCACGGATCTTTCATTAACACTAAATAAAAGTCGTCTCACTGTGGAATCCAGAGGACATTATTATCTACATGGATGCAACAAAACTGCTTTAGGGAAGCATTTAAAGCTCCACGTCGGATCCTTCTCCATGTGTGTTATCCGGACAAGCATTTATAGACGTTACCGAGCAAATCAACCGGCGATTGACATTGTTTGTCTCTAAATATAGTCGAAACCAGCCGTCACAGTGTCGTTAGTTCAACTTCGCGTCTTAACATTAAAACGACGACATAGCGGTGCCATCGTTCTCTTCGGAGTAATTAATAAAGCTACAATTATCTGCTCAAATTAAATTCGACAATATCAAATCTATTTCCTCTTTTTAATGCTTTAAAATCGCAGTATTTTTTCAGCCAATGCAATTTTTACAACCCTCGCTAAAGCTATTCATTATTTTCCATCTCATTAAAAATAATTAATTTCAAAAAAAAACTTTGACCATAACTCAATTCATATTCCACAATGCTCTTAAATTTTAATTTAATATCCGAGTCATTAATAAGTTTGCTCGTTTTTTTAAAATTACATAAAAACAGGATATTCTCATTCACGACTGACAATCTACCCGGAAAGCATATGACGTGATAAGGGTCATAAATCCGCGTCGGTAAATTAGCGCCTAGGTCAGTGTGGTTGTAGCTTTAAGGTCTGATTTGATGAAAAGTCGGTCCTAACAGGTAAAGAGATGCGCTTTTGGGTACCGTAGTAGTCTATCTGCACCATGAAAGCATACTCTTTGCCTGTTACGGTCGGCAATAATCAAAAGTCAAGTCAGCCTGGTGCCAGATTTACGTCCATTTCAAAGCCATATGCTTTTCGGGCCACTGATTGTGATGATTCGACAATTTCACTGATAATAGTAATTCATAGACATTAACATGCACAACACATATTCATAAAAATCAATTGTCCATCAAGAAATTCTATCGCATGATGTCCAAACCATGAACACATTCTCTTGTTAATGTGCAAACATTGTAAGCATATTTTTTAATATAAAAATTGAATTGACAAAGAGAATGAACGACAAAAAAAAAAGAGAACTGTTTCCAAATTTGGGGAATGAGGAAGTATCAAGGCGCATAAATTGCCGAAAATACAATTTTCAACTTTTATAAAAAGAACGGAAATGAGTGTGGCAGGCACCAAACAATGAGTTCTATTAAACGAAAATTGACATGAACACATGACATTGTTCAATTGTAATGTAATCTAGCATCAAATTGTCATTTTTCACTTAATTATATTGTATTTTATGGATGAATGGTTTAAAGTCTATTCGACTGATCAATGACGATTGTGAATTTTTTCTGTATTTGAGTTGTGCTCTGTTTGTTGTCAAGATACGGGTTGATGGTATCATATGGAAAGTTTTTAATGATGATTTTCTAATGGTAATTGTGCAATAAAATTGAACGTTTATCGTTAAAATTGGAGCTAGATACGCTGCTGTAGAATGCACTTCCATTTGATCCATAATGGTCAATTGATGTGCATTTTTACATTGTTCTAATTTTTATGCTTTTCTTGACCTAAAAACTAGTATTTTTGGAATTCTGACTAATTTTGGAACCAAGCCTGATTAAAACTCTCATCAATAGATTTTCAGCACCATTTTTCATTTCTGTTTAAAGCACATCCTAAAATTAGTATCACTATGAATTTATAGGTGAAGCATGAAGCTCTAAATTTCACTGTGCCTTTTAATTATTGCAATTTTATTATCAACAATAGATTGTGTGGTTGTTCCTGTATTTTATAAATTCGCTTGTTTAATAAAATGATATATAATAGACTATATTGAGTTCTTGTGTATCGGAACGTTGTGCTGCATAATATAAAATTAAATAATTTTCAAAAAATATTTCAATAATTTTTAAAAATAGACACTTCGTATTGATGACGATAAAAGAGCTGGAATACATTGATTTTTATCAATTTTTAAATTTATATTGAAAATGACACGCATAAATTTGAGGATTGAATATGAATATTTCTATAATTAGGGAAGATTCTATGGAAATAGATGTGAATGTGAACAGAAATAGATTTGATCTATGGATGGCAGAGAGCAGCACAAGAGGTTAATGGATTATTGAAGATATTCATATGATTATTCAAGACTTAAGAACAGGCACCTGTGGAAGGCAAAATTTTGAATGACACTAACTTGCTTAAATCGCTGGCCGTTTAGATCAATCCCTTAATTTGCATCTTAAACTGGCTCTATCGCTAGATACCGGACGATTCCAACTACATTCCTATCTCTTTCGATACATATTGCGTCTTTACAATAAATGATGAATGACACTTCGTTTAAAAATCCGGTCACCCCAACGTGACTCTAAATTCGTTCTGAATCCAACTCAAATCCAGCACCATGTCAGAGTCACGTCGGCTTAGCGCCGGATTTTGGATCGATTAACCTACTCATGCTATTTAGGGTATGCATATCTTCATCAATCATGAATTATAGCTCTGACTAATTTCTAGTCAACAATATCCACTCAATGTTCATTCACATTATGTTTTTTTCTAAATTTTCATGCCTCAATAGTCAAATAAAGAAAATACAAATAAATAGATAAAAGTAACATTTTTCCCCTTTTTTGGTTCCAGAAAAAAAAAATTCAACACAAATCTATCGGACCACACATTCGATGTTCTATTCTAAATATAGAAAATCGGAAGAATTTTTATTAATACTTTTTACGGCCTGTGTTGTTTTTTTCCATTTCATAACCGTTAGCATTAGAATCTTGAATTTAGATTGAATGTTTTAGTAAATAATAGGGATGAGTTGAGTCATAAACTTCACAAGAGCTATCTATGAATAATTTTTCTCTGCTTAAACATTTCAAAGCCTTTAATTTTGTGATTTATTATGGACAGAATGGTTTTAAAAATTAATAAAATAAATTATTTTTGGTTCATTTACTAAAAATTGATTTATTGTTGCTCTCGGCTCATGTTTTTAAATACCCAAAATCATATACATATTTTTATGTTGAATTCTCATTTTACAAACATTGCAATCCAGTCGGAAACCATTAAAATAAAATCCCAATTTTCTATGCAGCAAAAAAAAATTTTTTTTTTCATCAGACTGAAAATAATTTCAAAAACAATAAAACACTCATCGCTGTATGAATACATGAATGCATATTTGTAGGTATTCAGTTGTTTTCTAGTGCTTCGTATATGAATTTTTCAATTACAAATGCAGAGTTAAATTTTTCAGATTTATGCGATGTTGAGAATTTTAAGGTATTTTTGAGGGAAAATTTCACATTTAAAGGTTCAAATTTCGTAGTGATTTATGAATAGTTGTTTACTTGCTTAATTTGCTAGCTGGACTGGTCATCTGGGATCCATGGATTCTCTCAGTTGACGTCTAACACTGGTTCTATTGCTGACTGTCGTTTGCTAATTATCAACACTAAATGCTCCACTCTCTCTATAAACAGCCTTCTTCTAAGAGTGTTTTAGCCACTCTTGTGCTCATTTGCCATTTATGATGTGGCCAGTAACAGAATTTCGTGATGTAGGCCTTAAGTCGGAGCATGGTTCCACTTAGTAAGTAAGTGCTCTTTTGCCAAAATAGTTAAGGTACATAAATTAGTTTACCATTGATAGATAGATAGATAGAATAAAGTTTAGGGTCCATTTAGGACAAAAAGGTACTGCGATCTGCGATCAGCTGCACCATCTCTTAGTGTCATTTAACATTATTTCTGTTGAGATGCCTTCTTCAATTTACACAAAGTTCGGCAGTCACATAGAAAGTGAACCATAGTTTACACTATATTAAAGTTATGATTCTGTTCGATATTCCAGTTGAATGAATAATTCTATAAACATCCCCAATCCCCAACTCAATCATCATTATTTTTTATCAATTTTACCACCAATTGCGAATCTCATACATCCAACTGGATTTAAAGAGAAGCAATCAATTAGTGCAACTTTTACCAAAGTCAATAAGCTATTTATAGTGAATATCCGTCTTTATTGATTTCAAATTAGCGATAGTCAATAAAATAATCGGATTAATTATTTTGCATGATTAATTATTTCAGGCACTAGCTTTTTTTTTGGCATGTGGGTATTAAGAGCGTATTGAAATAAATAATAAATCCTATTCAGTTGCTGTACGAAAGTCAATTGATTGTTGAGTTGGAAATAAAAAAAACTATTGGATTATGGAAAAATTGGATGATGTACATAAAGAGAGAAAGGTAAATTATCAGCATTTGTGTGGATCATTCAAAAAATGAACCAAATGTGCACCATTTGTAGTAGATTGTAACTAATTTGATATTTCTAAAACCTAGTCAGATGACTGCAACTTATTTATTTTGTTAGTCGTTTAAATCAATTGTGATCCGTTGCCTTCATCAGATGCCGCCTGAAACTGGCTTAATTGCTGGCTACCATTTGTCAATTTTCAATACCAAATGAAGGCAACTTAACTAATAATTTGACTAGTGAACTGAACTAATTATGGGACTAGTAAAAAAATGGGTCGATCCAGGTGTTGCGATGTCACCAGGTA
This sequence comes from Chironomus tepperi, assembly GCF_022539635.2. NCBI lineage: Eukaryota > Metazoa > Arthropoda > Insecta > Diptera > Chironomidae > Chironomus > Chironomus tepperi. The sequence goes on along the minus strand of NW_027226600.1, from coordinate 112,871 downwards.
GGAGCGTAGACAGAGGGCTTTAGGGGACTCAAGATTCCTAACTGTTTTTAAATTAAATAGAAAATTTTCCGAATTTTAAATTTCTGGCTAAGTACCTGTCGTCATGGCAATTACGTGTCTTACTGTTAGTACTTACTTACTTACTTGCTTTGTTGGTCGTACAGATCAATTGTGACTCATAGCCTTCATCAGATGTCGCTTGATCCTAACCCTTTCGATGGCTACTGCTTACCAATTTCTAATACTAAATTATAGCAACTTAAATTGACAAATTATGTGATTTTTTATCTGAGCACAATCAGCAAACAGCAATTTTCGCCGTAAAAATGAGTCGAACCAGCAGTCACGATGGATTCAGAGTGAATTCACGTCTTACTTCCTAACACGCAAAGAGCTTGCTTTCGTGAAACACAAAAGATCTCCACGGTACCTAAAATTGGCTTCTTTGTCTGTTACTTACTTACTTCCTTAGCTGGGGCGCACGAGGGCCCATTGCCGCGCGTAGGGAATGTCTGAAGACAGCTCTATCCTTCGAAACTTTCTGACAATTCGTCACTTATAATATAATATTTATGTCGACCTAGTGGAACCCTAACAAACACAGTGTGCTGTTCGGCTCTAATCCTCATTTCATAATTTGTTAATTTTTCCAACCATAAAGGTTAACAGATAGTTTTATGTACACATCTCTCTAAAAATTACAGTCTATTCAGCATATCAGCATGAACTAAAGTACTCAACATTAAAAAAGTAACTATTAATGAAAAGTAAATATTTTAAGTGGTCGTTCAACACTACCAAATGACACCAAGTTATGCTCTATCAAAAAGAATTACCATAAAAACCATCTGAGCATTTCCTATTAACAGACGACATTTCAAAAGAGCAGAGCAAAGAATCAAAGAGTAACAGATTAGAAAGGGAAAAAAGAAGAGAATACTTACAACAGACATAAAAAGGTTGACACTTGACAATGCGTTTTTATTGCTTGGAATCACTATGCTCTGGTTACTAAACCCGCTGTTGCTGATGCAGAATAGAAGAATAAAAATAAAATAATATATATATATAAAAAAAAATGAAGAGAATTCGAGTCATAAATTCATTTCATCATTTTATGGTGTATCATAAAAAGCTGCTGAATTTATTACTTCAATGTGAATTGATGTATAAAAACCACAGCATTGTCGACTGTATGATATGATGCTGCCATGTTTTTATATATCCACATACATATTATAATGAAATTCTACATTCATTCAGACTGCACTTCCCGTTACTTTAAATTAAAGTTTGCAGATGCTTATGTATATTGTTTGAAGTTTTTATTAGATTTTCTAGCTTTTTTTTATGCGAGCATATATATTTTTTTATTGTTTATGATATTCATTGAATTTATTGTGCAAGGACAGAAAAATTAATCATGATACGACGAGTGTCTATGAATTACAGTAGCTAAAATTATGAATTATGAATTAAACTCATGGCTATATTGTGGTTTTATTTATATGACAAAAGGGACGAGGATAGATGAATTTAGATGAATTATATGTTCAGTGATGTAGCCAGAGATTTTTTGAAAAGTGGGAAGGCAGGATTTGGATCTTTTTACCGCCAAAATATACCACTTTACCCCTTGAATAAGTTTCTGATGTTCAATTATCTAAAACAGTGGTTAGCAACTTGTGTGCCGCCAAAAATTATTGGAAATGCCAAGAACCATATGCAGTATTAATTTCAATCCAGGCTTACCACCAAGGTGTGTCACGAAAAATGGAAGGCTACTCATCACTAGTCTAAATAAAGTTATTGAATCTAATAAAAACTTCTGACGTTTTCGATTTCAATGAATTTGTTCTAATTTTAAAAACTGAACCTTGGGTATGATTATTCCAATTATTCTAAGCTAGCTGAATAAGAATAAATTTAAAAATAAAACTATCATTCCTAATTTGTCAAGACAATGATGCATATCTCAATGATATATGACTTTATGTTCCTTGATGTTAGTTCAAGGCAGTCTAAATCCCTAGCGATACAATGCAATGAATTGTATTTTTCGCCATAAAAATGGGTCAAATCAGCTGTAAATGTGCCTTTAGGACAAATTCACACCTTACCGTTACACATTTTGCTGCTCGGGAATTTTTATCAAAATTCAATTCTTCAACCTTGCAGCAATTCGGAACAAATTTTCAAGAAATTTGAGAGGAAATAGAGCGGAAATTGCTCTTAACTGCACAACAATGACGAGATTTTTAAGATTTTCTCACAAGTTTCAATCAAAATTTTCAAAATCCGGTTGTTGTCGTGCAGTTAAGGGTAGTTTCCGGTGTGTTTTCCTCGCAAATATCTTCAAACATCGTTCTGAATTGCTGTTAAGGCAAGTCTTTAAATTTATGTTGCACAATATGAAATTCACACAAAATTATGTGCAGTTTACATGATGGAAACCTTAATGACAATGTCCTTATTCACAAAACTCTAACCAAACATTAATTTAATCTCACCAAAAACTCTATTATTTCATGTTTCAAAAAAAGAATAATTCCAGCACTATAACTAAAACTAACACAAGACATCTCATGTATCATGTCCAATGACGACAAAAAAATAAGTTGAGACGAATATGAAGAACGTGCCATTTTTCTATCTTCACATGTGTATTATCACAAAAATTATTCAGAAATGTCATCATATATAGTAAGCATGTCTATGATGTTACGGCATGAAACTAATCTTGCAGTATGTCTATGTCTATGATAAATAAAAAGAGATACAAAAGAAGGAAAAAAAGTTCATGATTAATATGAGAAAAATGTGATAACGTCAACGAGAATGAGATCATAAAAATGTGGATCATAAAAGTTAAAAAAATAAAGGAAGTGAAGTAAAAAAAAAAGTTGTCATGAGAAATTCAAGGAAGGAAAAAGTTTTTTTTTCCATGAAAGCAATTTTTCTCCTTGACATTTTTCTTTGATGTTTTAAAAATCACATCCACTTTGGCTATGCACTGTAAACATATACTTCCTGTTGACGATAGAAATCGTTCAATTTAGAATATTGTTAACGAGATTCTGACTTATTGTTTAATGGGAAAATGATATATGTGTATTTTATTATCGTAATTTACTGTCTATTATTTTTAACATACAAAAAAAGGGAAAGATGAGACTTTGTGATACGAAATACATATCTTCTGGCTGTTTTGTTCTCATCTACTTTTCATATTTCATTGTTTTTGTTTAAAATTCAAACTCAGGTTGGTGGTAGCTTATTGAATTTTGTGTTAAAGCGCATTATTAGAGTGCGCACTGCTTAGCGAATAGTGTTGTTGCTGGGGGAGAGACACAAGCTTATGTTACCGCTCTTGGTTGCAATCTACAAGAGAAAAAACGTCCTGGTGCTCCAAAAGCAACATGGCGGAGGAAAGTAATGAAGGAATGCGAGTTAGATACCAAAACTGAGAATTTGTACAAGCTTTATGATAAGGCCAGCAATAGAGACAGATGGAAAGCCTTTTGAAACAACCTAGGCCCCAAGTCGGAGCTATTTCGCCATAACATGAAATGTGCTTAAACATCCTATTTACATACGCCTTAGACGACTGCCTATGCTACACCAGTAAGTAAGTAAATAAGTAATACTTTGTGGCTCTTAGTAAGCTAAAACCTTTGTTCTACGAAGGTCACTTAAATTACGTGAAATAAATATCCCAGAGATCGAAGTCACTTAAGTCGGCGGCTAAAAATCGGCTTAACTAAGCCGTTTTTCTAGCCGGCTAAAAAAACAGCTAAGCCGATTTTTTAGCCGGCTAAATATTTCGGCTTAGCTAAGCCGATTTTTAGCCGCCGCCGACTAAAAAGTCAGCGGCTTCGATCTCTGAAATGTCCCTTTCCTAGCAAAGATTTGATTTCTTTTCATTATTTAGGACATTATATGACCTGAGCAAGACATTGAATTCACTAGGTCACTGGTTTGTCATCGCACTGTGAATAAGACTGTAAGACTGTAATAAGGCTGTTTTCGATGAGTTATAAAGTCGAAACTTATGCATTTTATGACTCGAGCAAGATAGTTGATTTGCTAGGCTGCTGGTATATCATCGCACTGACGACAAGACTTGATGAAACCCTGACATCACCATAAAAGCTATTTTGCCGAATTTTTACATCAAAACTAAAAATTTGCTAGATAAATTTATCGTGCTGATCAGTGATGAGAGAATGCCAACTCAATGTAAAAGCGGAACTTGTCTACAAATTAAATGTCCAACAATAGAATTACAAAAAATTGAAATCATGATTACAGTACTTAAAGAAAATAAGCATAACCATCCGTAAATACTCCCAAAAATTAATTCAAATGCCCATTCACCATAAATGCTAATCAAATAAATTACACAGCTCATCATTCACCTAGTTACTGCACCAAACAACAAAAAAAGTACCGCATGCAATACGATGCATGAGACAAATAAACACAAGCGCAATCGTAAACAAAATTCCATTGAGAATGTAAAAATGGAAATTGAATATAATCTGTGGCATTGCTAGAATTGTGTTTCATTTTTCTCAACTTAAATTTAAACTGCATGTATGGATTACAGTTTCTATAGATCGACTCCCCACAGCGCCAATGCGTCTTACAATTTTCTAAGTCTGTATTTTTCAACACTTGCGGCTTTTTTTATATCCATTCGATTTTTTTAAAATTTCATTTCATGACTTTTTCATTTGATCTTTTGATAGCGGTTAATCGCTTATAAATTTGTCGTGTATTGTTGTTACATAAGATGATTTGCTTGATGGATTTTATTACTACTCACATAACAATTTATTATTTACGGAGATCTTGTGATATTAACAGTTTATTTTGGTCATAGAAAAAGATTCATAAATGAAATTTCTTTATTCATTGATTTTCTTATTTACGATATACTCAAAAGGAAAAAGTCATTAGCAGATGAATCATTGATGTTTTCTTTTTTAAGTAAAACATGAAACTGTGATAATCTTTATGCTTTGGTATTTACGGTTTTGGATTTAATTTTGAGCTGTTTTTCATTGTGAATTGTGAGATGAAGATAATTGGAATTTGGTCAGCTGAGTATGTATTTTTAGTGGAAGTATTAAATTTAGGAAATCGACGTGACTCGATTGTGGAATGGTTTAATAATTCGGTACCTAATTATAAAAGATCGAAGCCGTTGATTTTTTAGTCGGCGGCAGCTAAAATCGACTAAGCGAAGCGAAATAGGATAGCCGACTAAAAAATCGCGACTATTAAACGACTTCGATCTCTTCTAATTACATATATTAATACAGGCTTTGACAATCGACCCTGCGATGTCGACCCTGTGAATTTGGGTTGGAGACTCGACAGAAGAAATTCTTCACGTGGCTTTTTCCGAATCATATGCCCTAGGTGTACCTTGTTCTCCAGAGCACTGCTATGTCGTCATATAGGTAGCGTGGCCTGAGGATTTTTGTAAAATATCGGGACACTTTTGAGAAAAATCGGAATATTTCTAAGTTTGGCACTATTGGGGTTCTTTTAGACTATCTTGAATCTTAGCATTCAAATAACTAGTTAAATTAGCTAAGAAACTTGCAAAAAATTTCAGAAAATAATTGAAATTCGGAAAAAAATATTTTCAGTCCTCGGCTTGAACCCAGACCTTCAAAACGAAAATGTTCAAAATTTGTCAAAAATTTCAAAATTTTTATGGAGTTTTCGATTTCTTTAAAAATCGGGACATTCTGAGGCTTTGTCGGGACACAGCAGCTAGGTAGAAAAGTAGAGCAGCCTCCCGGCAAAAATACAGCAGATGGACGCCCTACATATAGGAAAGACACAAAGCGAAAAGACGTGACCGTGACGTCGGATTTTGACTCATATTTAATGTAAAGAATGCATTTGGAGAAAATATGCTGCACGGAATGTTCTGTGAAAATGCAGCTCACAACCTTCGAATGTAGATTACAGGCAGTAATATCATATATGGAGTGCTTTTGAGCCAAACATAAACTATAGGTCTAGAAATAGTAGATGGCTGTCACACGCTAAGCAACTTTTAGCTGCAAATCGCCCTAAAGTAGCTCTGGGTCCCAATAATCTGTTAAGCTAAATGATTTTCAAATGAAAACCAGCATGGACATAAGTGCAAGTATAACATTTGCCCTAAAATAGCACTCTTCAACTTGAAATTTCAAAATCATCAAGTTTTACCAGATTTAAATTTTAATTAACTAAGAATCGCTCTAAAAAATTCAAACTAAACAGTCACAAATTAAATTTGTTCCTTCAACCCACACAATAGACATCAAAATATTCAAATTCACCACGGAATATTGTTCATCACTGAAGCCTTACTGCGTATAACAATCCTTGCCTCGCAAACAATTGTGCAAAATTTAAATTAAAAAGAAGAGAAACTTTTCTCGCTCTCATGCTTTCTGGCCGAGTAATTTTATTTGCAATATAGTTCATAAATAGACGTTATTTTTGCTGAAAAAAAAGGTTAAAGGTAAACAACAAGTTTTATTTCAATTAACCATTTGGCTGTTGGGTGACGGTAGAAAATTGCTGTATAATTTGATGAAAATTTTTAAGAGTTTTGTTTGTTTTTATGAAATACCTCAAGCATAATTTTTGGATGTTTAACATTTAACTTGACAGCATTAGATCACATTGTTTTTGAAATCAACACTGGCTTTATACCTTCGTTGCTGTTGCTTTGATTTTTTAAGGCTTTTTCGTTCTTGCTGTTTTTTCATAAATGTTTTATTTTTGGAATAATATGGAAAGTAGGACGTGGATTCATTGAGTGTTTTGATAATGTAAATTTATAAATTATTTATGAAGAATAAAGTGCCTGAAAATATTCTTGGAAATGATACTTTTTTTCTTGGATATTATAAATTTAGAATAAGTGAATTAGTTCAATATTAATGAAATTCACCTTCTTGTTTACTTACTTTGCTGGCTGGCTGTATGGATAAATTGTGATCCATGGCCATCCTCAGGTGACGACTGAATCTGGGTCTTTCGCAGACTTACCAATAATTTCCAATTCCAGATGAAATGCTGTCTCTATCAACAGATTCCTTTGATTAGTTATTTGGTCGTCTTCGTGAAGGTTACCATCAAAGATACTAAAGAGAATATTTCTTCTTGTAACAACAAGTTTTGTTAACTTTGATATATTTTGAATGAACAAGTATGCAAACGTTCTTGAGTCCAAATGTTCATGCAGTCACCGAGCTTTAAAGATCAATTAATATCGTTGTGTTTTGTCCCACAACACACTTTTAAAGTAAGTTAAGAAAGAGGATTTATGTATCTTGGATCATAATTTGCTCACTACTCGATACTGCAACACTATTCAAGAGCATTAATAAGCCTAAAGGAGAGTGGATGATCTGGCAGAAACTATGGATTTCATTGAATCCATGAATTTTGCAAAATTTGTGTCAAATCCATGGATAAATTTGTGGAAATCATGGAATGATATATGGATTTTTTGATGGAATCAATGGAATTCATGAAAATTATGGAATAAGTCGTGAAATCCATGGATTCTATGGATTTTTTCATGGAATCCATAGAATCTGTGGATTAATTTATGGAATTTGTTGATCCTGTGGAATTTGTAAAATCCATTGAATCTATAAGTTCCATGATTTCCATAAATTTATCCACAAAATCCATGGATTCAATGGAATCCATAGTTTCTGCCAGATGATCCGGACTCAGCTTAAAGTTTACAGCAATAATAGCGGGTTATATTGTAGTGAGCATTGCTTGAATCCATTAGATATCTACAGCAATCTAAGTAATGATTTAGAAAAATCGTTATCTGGTGATACTCGAACTCACGTACTCAACAAAAAGCGTAATACAGAAATTCTATCTGTTGACTAATCACTCGGCCACTATTGTCGTGTTCTAGCACTTGCAGATTCCCCTACAAAACGGTTCGATATCCCAAATCCTTCCTTACTCAGTCTGCTCAGTCTGCTTAAAAATCCAGCTTTAATCTAAATTAAACAGCAAGGTTGTGAATCTACTTCAATTCCCACACAAAATCAAGCAAGGAAAGCAAAAAAAAAAAATTCAAACACAAATATTTATTGAAAAATAGGAACCAACAATTCATTTCAATTCTATTCATACTGTTTAATATATCCAGTCATAAAATTCGAAGCAGCAATAAAATAAGAACCGACAAAAACGATCCAAAAAAAGAAAAGCAAAGTGCTTAAATTAAATTAATAAATTATGCTTTTAATAAAACCAAACGGAAGGAAGGAAAGGCAGGAGAAGAAGCAAGTAAAGAAAAGAATGTTGATGGAGAGGTAATAAGAAAAAAGAACAAGTAATGTGTATATAAAATGAAATGTCTTTTCCTACAATATGATGCCAAACAAACAATAATAAATTCTGTCACTTGCAAGTGATATTAATAAAATAAATCTGTTGTTGCTTGAAACTCATTTTCTTCCACAAGCTGTAAATTGAATGTTTTTTCTGTGCTTTCTTATTCAGTGATTGAAGATGAGTGAAACAGCGACAGCAGAGCTGGGTGAGAAGGCAAGAATCAGACGAGAAGGTGTCTTTCACATTGAATTATCTTTCACTTTTTTTGAGAACATTGACACATGGCATGGCGTTAAATGTAAAAAGTTAAAATAGACAGTATGAAGTGAGATGAAAAGTTTAGAACAGTGATGGGTAACCTGTGTGCTTTGGTACACTAGTGTGACTCTAAAAATGTCATGAACCTTTTCTCGTGTGCGGTTTCTGTCGAGGCTTCTCATCAAGGTTTACTTACTTACTTCCTTGGATGGGGCGTACCAGGCACATTTCCGCGATTAAAGAACGTCTGAAGACAACTCTATTTTTCAATACCTTTTGGGATATTGAGAATTCTAGTGTCCTTATCAACACATCCAATCCAGGACATTTTCGGTCTTCTATTTGATTAGCAAGGTGTGCCACGAGAAATAAAAGGTTGCCCACCACTGGCTTAGAAGAACAAGGGGCAAAGTTCCTTTAAGAAAAATCTAAAAAAAACATTCAATAACTTTAAGCAAATTTTTATTGAAATAATTAATTCAAAATTCAATTTAATTCAAGAACTCATAAAAGTTTAATGAATTTATTTGAAATTCTTCAAGTTTACTGCCTCATCAATCCTCCCCCTTCCTCAGTTTGATTGACGTAAAAGCATAAGACGAAGCACCAAGCAGAAGAACAGAACGTATTTTAATTGAGAGCTGAAGTAAAATGTAAAATTAAATATAAAGAAAACATGAAAATGCTTTTTCTGATGCTTTAAGAGACGAGATGCTATAAAGTTGTAATTTCTGTGGCATTGTGGCGCACCGACATTAAAAGTTTAATGTCTTGTATTAACTTAATTAATTAAGCACAAATTTTATTTATTTTTATTGGGCTGGATATGACAAAAAGGGTGATTTTTTTGTGAGGCTTACTGCATGTTTCCCTCAAGTTTGCCTTTGGATAGATGTGATAAACGTCCTAAATTGAGAACATACAACAAAGTATTTTAAGAACTATGCATATATTACTAATATAGCACATAATCTTGACATAATTCCGAATCAATGTTCAGGAAAATTCAAATATTTGAAGACGAAGATCAAAATGTTGTCTTATTTCCTCAAGCAACAGAATCACTTTAGTCTCAACTATTTAAAGAAATGGGATGACATTTAATAAATAATTCTCTAGAATCACTGCATTTATATTCATAATTGTTTTACTTATTTCACTGGCAGTAAAGATCAATTGTGTTCCATGACCTCCGATAGATGTCGTCTTAAACTAATTCTAATGCTAGCTACCGCTAGTCAATATGCTTTCTTGAATCGGAATCGGGATTGGGATTGAAATAGAGCTCTAACTATTGTATAATTCAATATAGAGTCGAACCCGACTCAGTTGACTTTTGCATACAAAGTAAGTGTCGACCTCGAAATCTGAATTTAAATTTTTGGTGATTTCCTGGGAAATCCCGATTCCGATAACCAGAAAGATACACAATAATTCCTGAATCCAATTGTAATATTGTCTCGATTGACAGTTTTACAATGTCAGACGTTAAGACCTTGCTTAATGGAGCTTCCACAGCTATTCTAACAACATGTCTAACCCATCGAAGTCTGTTCAGAGTTGTCGAAGAAACATAAACTGCAGCAGCACGAAGTATTTGCTAAGGTACCGCTGTAATGCCGTATTAATGGTAAGATTCAAAGTTGTTCTGATGGCAGTAGATTATGAATCATTTTTAAGATGACAAATGTAGCTCGTCGGATTGTCTGCTTGAAGAAATCAAGTAGAAGCTCCGGATTTTACCACTAGAGCCTATAATAGAGAAATATTCAAATCATTCCTAAAGTATTCTGCTAATTTTTCACAACAATAAATTTCTTATTGTCCACAATCATCCAACAAAGTTCAGGCATATCTGGATATCTCCCCACAAAACATATTTCTCGCTCAACTGAAGCATATTACAATACTATAAATATACACAAATATTTCATCGTCTTGATGTGATTGGAAAAGGATGATACAGCAGAACAACAAGTTGATAAAATTCCAATTTTTTTTTTTCATCCTCCTCCTCCTCCTCGAGTGGATCATTACAATATGAAACTTTTCTTCATAAATAAAAAAGGGTGAAAAAAGGAAGTAAGTGGAGAAGCTTATCGTCATAACATTCAATATACAAGAGTATTTATTGGAATAAGAATCTCATAATATTGTAAAAATATTCTGAGTAAATTTTGCGACATGATTGAATGAATCAAGTGAATTGAATCGAGTCTAATTGCCTGAGGTAGTTGTGAATATGAAAATGTAATGTGACTTTACTTTTGTGTCATAGAAACTCTACTAAAAATATAAACTTTTATTTTGTGGAATGTTCGAAAACATTTTTTTTTTTATTTAAAAGGACATATCCAGCACAGAGCTGCCTGTCGCAAACAAAAGTTTCATAATCTACTTTGTTGCCTTTTCTTTCCTATTTTTTTACTCTGAAAGAAATATTTTTGCTCCGTCCTAGAGGTAGGAAAAAGAGTTGCGATAGGATCTAAAGCAGTGTTGTGCAAACTGTATGCTACGTCACTTATCCGCTATGCTTTCTTGGAAAATTCCGAAAATTTAAATCTCCAACCCGAAGATTTATCGGGTATGCATATTATCCACCCAATTGCGCTGTATGGATCAGAATCTTGGAACATGACTGCTGCGAACGAACATGCTATTGGTGTTTTCGAGAGAAAAATTCTTTGAGGCATGTAGAACCAATTCTAAGAAGGAAGGAGACCTATTCAAGTGCATGTGTAATGTGGAAATATTTCAGATCTTTAGGAATGCTGATATTGTAAAGAACTCTTGGAAGGAAGCTGTTGTTAGAGATAGTATTACACTCGGCATTAGGTACTGGCATGTAAGTAGATAGCCAGGGATAGAGCCAGCTTTACACGACTTCTGTGCTAGGTCATGGATCACAATTGATCTGTACAGCCAGCAAAACAAGTAAGTAAGGGCCTCGGCACAGTATGGTGTAGCTGGAATAATTTGAAAATTTCATTTGCGGTTTCGGCAATGCCTTACCATTATGCTTTCTCGATACCGACACCGGGACCGGGAAATCCTGAGAAATTCCGATCCTGTCACGAGTCCCGGAAATCTTCCTTGACCGGGATTTGGAGAAACCATTCTTACCAACAAAATTTACCGCTTCACAAAAAAGTTTGGACAACACTGCCCTTAAAAGAGAGTAAAAACTTGTTCAATATTAAAAATTTACGTCATAAATGGGCGTTTATGGGGAAGGGAAGCAGAATTAAATAAAAAAAAATGAAAATATCGCATTTTTTTTTTCAAAGAATTTTTTGTCAATGAAAAATTTCATCATAAATTTTTTTCCTTTTTCATCTCGTCTTTTCCTCACTGATTGCGGAGGAATAAGAAATTAGGAAGATGATACTTCTGTGAATATCGAAATAAATTATTCGTTTGCAAATTAATGTCGCATTTTAAAGGAAATTTTTTTCATTTTGTTCCCAGAACTTTGTAAAAAGGAATTTTGAGCTGAAAGAGGATTGGCACTTTTATGTTTGGAATCACTTTGAAATTTATCATTTTTGTGGCATATGAATATTTTTATTTAGAAAATTTTGGGATGCTTATGGAAAAAAATGGGAAATTTATAGATTCCACATTATAGGGGTTCTTTTAGACTACTTTGAGTCTTAATATTTAAGGAACTAGTTAAATTACGATTAAAACTTGCAGAAATTCATAGAAAATTATTGAAATTGCATTAGAAAATGTAATAGACAAAAATACGTTAGAACTAGTCATCAATCGGACATTAATTTTTCAGACAACGTCAATATAAGGTATAGTCTACCATGCATCCAGGCATTAACTAAACAGTATTTCAGATTGTTCACGAGGGTTGCCGCAGCTGAAAAAAAATTTGGACAACAATTTGGAGACTTAGCGTCTTTAACTTAGCAATTCTGGCATCAAATTGGCCTTGACAGAGTCACGTTAGCTCAAGGACACTATACCTAGCCTTCCGACAACCCAAAATTACTGTAATAAACTCTTAAAATCAATTTCACAGCAGCTTTTATGCTTCCAAAAAATCCACAAATTTCACAATTTATGATACTAATGAAAGTCAACACAGATTTCAAGCAAGAAATTAAGGAAAACGGAAAATATTTGACTTTGTGGGATGAAATTGAGCTTATAAAAAGGCGATTTTACGAGAGAATGGATTGAAGCTTTACATTTTTTTCCTCCTTCCTCATATAAAAGCTTTTATACAAAGAGTATCCATGTGTACGTAATGAAAGTACATGCACAAAAGCAAGACGCAAAAGAAAAAAAAATCCATTAAATTAAATTAGTTTCTATTTTTTTTTTCTCATCTACCATTTCGCATGAGAAGATAAGTTCAATGATTTTACTGTTATGCATCATGTAATGTTTGTATGAAAATTCTCCTTCAACTCGTGTTCATTTTCGCTTTCTAAATGGCCTTAACATAACATTAAAAAAACAAGAAGCAGAATATGTGTTTTGTGGGTGGAAGGAAGCATGTTACTGACTGACAAGAAGTGGTTGGAGTGATAATTTTACTCTTTTTTGTCTTATGTACATAATAACATATCGAAACGTATGATATCTAAGTATAATGCGTGTATTTGAGTATATGGATGTGACACACGATGCCTGTATAAGAATCATTCTCATTTTATTCTACTCAGGAGATAAAAATTAATTGTATGATGGGGAGCCTTTTATGCCATTATTTATGGAATGTAAGGAGAGAAGAAAAAAAAATCTGAACTTTATACATTCTTAAAAGACACATGAGGAATGAATAATGTCGAATGGATAAAGGTGTACTTTATGAATTTATTAAATATTTTCTTCGAAATTTACGGAAGGTAGGATGAGATTTTTATTATGGAATATGCTCGAGCAGCTTTATAACTTATTGTTGAAACTTTTTTATCAGATGAGAAAGTTATGAATTTAATGCGTAACTCGATAGTAAGCTTTTGATAAGAAGGATTTTGAAGGTGATCTTTAGATGGAATTGGAATTGTATTTTATTTTTTAAAGAGTATATTGGTGTTGTTTCAGCTGCAAATAGGAGATTTTAGCCAAGAGGATGTAGATTAGACACAGATAGATACAGATAAGCACTGATAGACACAGATAGGTACATGTGGGCACATGTAGGTACAGATATGCACATATAGACACAGATAGGTAAAGGTAGGCATAGATAGGCATAGATAGGTACAGATAGGGACAGATAGATACAGATAGACACAAATAAACTTTGAAAAAAGATAGAGACAGATAAACATAAAAAGATCCAGAAAAACAGGCTGGAAGTAGAGGTGGGAGCTACTGATGTTTGATGAGCCAGTATTCCGAACAGACAATGACCATGCTCATGAGAATACTTTCAAAATTGACCTCAATTATGTTTATTGAATATAGTAATGTCCACGCTCATTTTGATAAATGTGCTCATTGTCTGTTATGGTATTTGAACCAGTTCTATGATTTATTATTAGATCTAGAATAAAAATGTATATTGGTCATGTTAAACGTCTGCGTTTAGACCAATATTTGCCTTTTTATCCTTCTTAAAGTACATCATAGCAGCACAATAGGGTAAATCGCATTTTTTGCCGTAAAAATACATCAAAATCGGTCTTTACAGTCATTTATGGCAATTTAGTGTGCAGTTAATACGTGGACCAAACGGAGACCCAATCGTACCCTACCGAACATAGTGAATTACACAAGAAAATCGATTCCATTTCATTATTTTATGCTTCAAATCACGAACATTAAATAATTTACATTTAATAACACACAAAAAAAATAAAAGTTTTTAATTCAAACTAAAATATTTAATTTACATAAATAAGTGGTATTAACAACTTGAAACTTAATTAATCCCTTCAGCATAAAGAATGTAATATAGCTATAGCCAGTCCATTACCAACGAAACGAGCAACAATGCGAGGCACATAATGAATAATAAAAAGAAGAGGTTGATTAACACTCAAAAAACTTTTCTATTTAACTGTGCTTAAAGCTATGCGAATATGATCTCGAGTAACTTTATGGATTATAGCCTCACACTCGTATTTACATACTCATGATTGTGTGTGTCTTTAATATTCCTTAGACAGAGATTTAATATCCTTTCCGCATATTTAGTTTTAGCAAAAAGAGAGGAAAAATCATCGTCTTTTGTGTCATAAAAATTCATTTGTTTGTCAACGACGATGAAAAGCATTTAAGGGGGCAAGAAAAAGTATTCGAATGAAGGACAAAAAGCAAATGAAATGATTTTTGAAGGATACTTGTGAGTATAAAGATGAAAAGTAATGTAGCATAAAATTTTGTTCAAAACTAATTTATTTTTCCGTTATATTCAGCTCCCAATTTAGCTTTTTCTTCCTCTTTGCTTATGTCTGTACACAACAAAGAGGTTGACAAAGAGGTTTTAAAGACAAGAAGTGAAATTTATGAAAAAGCGCATTTTTTGAGTTAAGGAATTTTTAATTTAACTATGAACTAGACTGCATTTGGACAGTCTGGACTAGTCTGGTTTGCAGATGGAAGCCAATCTGAGGGAGGCCACATCTGGAGGAGGCCACATCTGAGGAATGCCATGGTTCACAATTGATCTATATGGTGGGCGAAGTAAGTAAATAAGCATGATCTAGTTAAGGGGAAAGGAAGTATTGATAAAGTTAGAGGACTTTTGGAGGGCTCAACTATAAATAGGACACTTTTAGCCTTACACGAGGGGTTTTTTGCTCTTAAAGGAGAATATCACTCACTTTTAGGCTACGTCTCTGCAAGGAGAGTTTGTTGGTCAAAAAGACAGTAACCCCTGCTTCTGACTATGTGCCTGTACAGTCAAAATTAATTAAATTAAAAGCAGTTTCATTTTAAAATTAAAAAAATCCCTCAAATAAACTTTAAAAAATTAAGAACTTAGGGTTCGCCCAAAATTGGTGGCCTAAAGATATAAAACGCAGGCCGGCAGCTCTGGACGATCTCTAAGATAGAGTCTAAAACTGCAGGTCTGCGCATCTGAAATGCAGGATATTTATCCTTGTGATTCTTGATGGAACC
This sequence comes from Chironomus tepperi, assembly GCF_022539635.2. Lineage (NCBI taxonomy): Eukaryota > Metazoa > Arthropoda > Insecta > Diptera > Chironomidae > Chironomus > Chironomus tepperi. The sequence continues at coordinate 97,142 of NW_027226600.1, read as the reverse complement.
CTAAAAAAAGGATATTTACCGATGTTTTCATAAAACCAGACATAAATTTTATTCCTAAAGGATTGTAAATTGTAATTCAGCCACTCAAATCGAGCACATCCCCTCCATTTAATTTTTTCTCTCAAAAATACGCTAATAAAAATATTTTACTACTCCTTCTGCTTCGTTTATAATCTTGCATCGTCATCAACATAAAATTCAATCATAAAAACCGGAGAAGTTATAAATATCGGGAGGGAAGTGATCGATAAATTGACTATGAAATAAAGTTGTTCACTACTATCTAAATATTTTTGCTGCTTCATAGTTTTTCTTTCAATCTTCCTCCCGTTGCTCTCCATTGAAACTTTTTCTTTTCTTATCGATAAGATAGAATAAACTTTTCATGCTTTCCTCTCTACTTTTTTTATATTAAAGATGAGCTTTAGATACAACTCGAGGGAAGAAAAGAAGATTTGAAGAAAAAAATCGAACAGGAGGTGGAAAATTGTATCGGGAAAAAATATTTTCATATAAAAAAATGTTTTGAAATGTCTTTTCATTGAAAAGTTGAAAGATAAAGATTTGTTGGCATATTGAAGGAAAGCTAGCTAAACGGATATTTTCTGTTATGTTAGTAAACAAAAAAATTGATGACAGATTTTACTGTATATTTTTATGCTGCAAAGAGGGGGTTTGAAGCTTTTAAACTGATTTATAAGAATTTGATGAAATTGAAGTTTAACGGAAGAGTGAATTTTTAAATTATTTCAACGGAAAATAAAATTTTAAATTTTTAACGGAAATTTAAATTTCAAATTTTGAATATTTAACAGATACATTACTAAATTTTCAAAAATTTAAAAAGTTATAAAAATTTTTAAAAAATAATTTTACATATTTTTAGAAATCTAAATTGAAAAAATATCCAAAACTTTTCAGACTGTTGATTAGATGCCGATCACTTAGTTCGAAATGCATAATCGACACTTTGATTCCAGTCCTCCCCTTTCCTGACCTCCTTCATTGGTCAAAACGTAGCAAAAGCTTGACAAAAGCTCAATCACCTTCCCTTTGCCTTAATAGCGTTACATAGCAAGTGACTTACCCCCTTTACATCGTGAATGCATAAAATAATCATAAATTTTCATAACATACCCCTCAAAAAATTCATCTTTATTTTCCGCTTTAGCTACTTTGTAGCAAAAAATTAAAACCTAATGTTAAAGAAAAACATAAACATCATAAAAGTATTTTTATCTTTTCCACTTCGCAATCCGTAGCACAATGATCTGTTCTTAGAATTTATTAAGGGATCTTGAGACGGGGACTAAGACTTTTCAGTCTCGGGACTCAACAAGTCTTGAGAATTCTCTTATTGTTGTGATAGTGAGGTAGGCAGATAGGAGAAGGAGGGGGTGGGATCAATCCACGTTAATTGGAAATTCGTGTGGTATTTGGAAATGCTGGTAATTGCGTATGATAAATGACTATGAATAAAATACAATCCCAGATTTCATAAAAATCGGTCGTGACTCCCTAATAAAAACCTCTGTGGTGACGTAGCCAGGGGGAGGGGGGTCATTGGGTGCATAGGCCGAAAGTTGGAAAGTTGAAGTCATTCTCAATTTTTGAAATTCTTTCATAACCGAGACTTATGGAAACCTTAGCATTTATTAAAGTAAATCTCACTTAAATCTTAAATTGGATTTCATAAACTGAGAACATAAAAGAATATCATCAATCTGCTTAACTTTCTACTGCATACATACAAGTTTGAACATAAAATTCGATGATCTTAATATCTAAATTTAAAGAAAACATAAACAAATCTATCAAATTTACAATATCGATAACTTGAAGCTAAACCTCCAATACCGAACAAATGCAAAAATTCTATTTCTAACTGAGAGCAAAAAAATATCTTTAAATTATTCAACGACCATTTCGTCCCATAAAATTCTACCCTCGTTTTCTCGGAGATTCTTTTTTGAGCTTTTTCTTTTCTTTCGTGGATCAGGTTTTGGATGTGAAATTGGAGAAATTATGAGATTTGAGTTGGTAACTGTCAAATTGAGAATTTTTAAAATATATTTTTAAAACTTTCAAATTTTTGAGTTTTGTTGTAACCTGAGGTTACACATAGGGAAATGTATGTCGACATAGGGACATGTTTGTCGACATAGGGGCTTGTATGTCCTCATAGGGACATGCATGTCTACATAAGTCCATATAGAGACATGTTCCAGGATGTAAAAAAGTACCTAACCACAATTTAAGTGTCGTAAATCTCACAAACCGAGTTAACGTGACTAGAACTGCGAAAAAGCACCCAAAATCCTACTAGAATTCCCTTTGGGATTGAATCCAGGTCATTAGGATTGATAGGCCGACACTCTAACCAGGACTGATTTTTTGCTGCTTCTTATTGACCCCTTTCGGTTACAATTTGAAACTTTTCACTGATTAGAAAACATCTTTGATTTAAATTTGAAATTGAACCCATGAATAAATGTAATAACAGAAGATAAACCAATAAAAACATTCCTTTCAGCTATGCTACATAAGATGACTTATTTTAGGATCCATACCAATCATTCAATTCCGTCGAAATATTCATGGCATTTTAGATTGAGATGATATTTATTTTAAAGCTCAATATCGAAATGCCTTTTTTTGTATTCAGTCACGTCTCCTTAGCTTTTCGCGGTTTTAGAGATATTATATTTTATTTCTTCCTACATAACAGACACAAAAGCTCAAAATCCTACCACACTTTCTTTTTTATGACTCTTATCCATGCACAAATCAGACATATTTTTTGCCTTTTTTTTCGAAAACGAACCGAGAATTTTTTCTTTGAATTTTAAAATAGGACATGATAAGCTTGCATGTCGTTTTGAAAAGAAGAGTCTTGAAAAAAAAAGGAAGGGTGAATTTACAATGATTTCGAATATGTATCTAGGTCGATTTTGCGGTAGATTGTGGAAGACTTTTCTGTTTACGTTATTCTTGTTTTATTTAAAAATTCATGATAAATTGAGTCAACAATTGTGCAGAAATATTTATTGTATTGACCTGGAAAATGTATGCAATCTGGAGATATGATGATAGAGGAGCATCTGAGAGATAGACACAGTTTTATTCCGATATAATTATAAGATTGTTGAAGATGCTTCATATTGTTATGTTTTGAATTAATTTAGATCAGAGCTTGAAGTCGACTCGAATTCTAAAAGAAATTTAATAAATTTGAGTCGACTTTTAAATATAAAATCTGATTTGACTTCAAGCTCTGATTTAGGCTCTATCATGGAAACCCTTAATAGACAAATATCATGTTCTCGAGAGCTTTCTCACCATAATTATACTAGATGAGCATACTCATGGGAGACAGTGTAGCACTTGGTATTTGCAATTGGCAAAGGTCAGCCAGCGATTGAGTCAGTTTTAGACGTCAACCGAGAGAAGCAATTGATCACAATTGATCTGTACGGCCAACGAATTAAGTAAGTAAGTAGAGGATGCTCGTAAGCGTTGCTTTCAGTTTATTTTGATCTTGTCTTGTAATCATTGCTTGTTAGGGATCTTATTTGAAAAACTGGCTTTATGGTTTTTGACTAAATAGAGCAATCACATATTGTTACGTAATATGTTAAAAGCTCATAAAAAGTTCAACTTAGATTCAAATTTTAATTAAGGTACTCTATAATAAACTGTATCATTAGGTTAAGTTTAAATTATGTAATAAATGTTTATGTTTTTTGATTATATTTTGCACAATTATAGTGACTGAACAGAGTTGAATCTGAGGTATCAATCCATATATAGATGATTCTGTCAGTGTAGGAATAAGACTACTATGAATTAGTGGTTAGGCAACGGAATGGTTATCCGTTTCACTTTGTTGGTGAGTACGTGAGTTCGAATCTAACAAGAAAGCGATTTGTCATTCCTAATACAGTGTCTAACATATCAACAGGCCTACAGAATTGGATGAACTATAAGGTACAGCCAAAAACTGCGTTTTTTGTCCAAAGGCCAATTATAAAGAGCAGTAATGAACAATCTGTGTACCGCGGCATGATATAGAGTATTGTCAATATGACAAGAATTCACACAATCCACACAACATTACAAACATATTTGAAACATAATTTGCAGTATACTTGAATTTATCTATAAAGTGTGCTAAACAATGCTTAATCCACCCAAAAGAAAGTCATATCCACAAATTATCAACAAACGTACTTTTATATCCAACCAGTTACAGAAAATGGTTAGAACGTAAATTTTTATCACCTAGTCTCAAATTGTTGCTTAAATGCTTAGCTTATGTTTTTTATGTTCATTCAGGGATAAAAAAGAAGAAGAATGCATAGTTTGTTGTATTTTAAGACACAGTGACAATGATGTGTTGACACATGTTTGGCAAGCACATCCATTTAAAAGAAAATTGTTATTTTTATAACTAAACGTGTGGAGCTTAATAGGATTAGTTGATGGAAATTACATTTATATTGAAACTATCAACTATGTGATACTTAATGTTGAAGCTCATCTACAACCTGTTTGAACTTCAGTTGAAATTTATTCATAATATACTCTCGGGAAAACTTTAAGGACTCTCAAACAAAAAAAAATATATTTTTTATATCTTATGCATTTTTACCCGCACGAAAATTTATGACTTAAAACGAAAAAGGAGGTCTTCCTTAATTTTGGCGTAGCTCTACACCATGAATACTTGAAATATTCTTATTTATTGGAGGTGTGAAAGATATGTATTTGTATAACGTACATCCCAACAAGTGTTCCACATCAATTTCGTACATCTATGCTTACTTTTACTAGGCTTACTTTTTTACTAGGCACACGCGATAGGAAATGAAGATTTCGTTCAGTTCCAATTCGAGATGACTATAAAGAGATATAAATTCATTAATGGAAGGTATTTTGAGTTTGAGATAGTTATAGTATCGAAATTTCGTGATAAAATGCAAGACAAACCCAGAAATTTTTAAAAGGTCAATGACGAAAAAGGGTGTAAGATTTCGAGGAAATACCTTTTACCAAGGGGGAGGAACTTACATTTTTTTCATGAAAATGCATGTAAATGCATGTGAATGCATGTGAATGCATGTAAATGCATGTAAATGCATGTGAATGCAGGTGCCATAGAAAATGAAGCAATAGATCGGAACTGCCTCGATTTTCCTATAGATGGGTGAAAAATTACCGGAAAAACCGATTTCGCTTCAATTTTCTTACTTATGGATTAAACCAAACGGTAAAAACTAGTAAATTGGCATTTAAAAGAAGTCTTGAAAAAGATAGTAATAGTTCGAAAAAATCCAATTTCGCCTAGATTTCGATGAAAATTCACTAGAAAAACCGAATTTTTCATTAGTTTTCTTTATTGCCACGTCAAACGAAGCTTGACCTATTCGCTTAACCTGATCCCTTAAATATGTACCAAACAAAGCTTGGCCTAATTGCAATTCTTTTTAGGGCACGGTATGAATATATCAACATGAGGCTTCTAACCAATAAACTAGTTGATGCTGGATGTTACTGGATTTTAGTTTTTGTATACAATAGATCTGGAAATTACTAGATCTTATCATTATACTGTAAAATTGACTTGGATACACTTTGATGTTTTGCATCAGAGTTGTTACGTATCGATTTGCTATCATAGGCAAAAACTATTGCTTTTGGCTAGATTGTGTCTTTGTCTTTGGCTAGGCAGTGTCGTTGGCTAGACAGTGATTTTGCCTAAGTATAGTCTTTGCCAAGGCCAGCCTAGGCAAATTTGTCTTTTCTATAGGTAATGCCTAGACAAAGTCAAAAGATAACATGATACAGCCAGGCGTCTATTCACAGGCATCTATCTGACAACTCTGTTATGTATTTAAGTTCAATTATATTGAATGAGTATACTCATGAACACGCTCATTTAGGTGAGTATGCTCATTGTCTATTAGGGATAGTAACACTGGATGTTGCTGGATAATAGTTTCAATCTATACCGAACAATTTAATCGGTCTTATAAGATCTAGTACGATCCTGGATCATTAATTCCTTCAATAAATAACCTATAAGACAATTTTACAGAATAATAATAAGACTCAGCAACTTTTATTAACAAAAACTAAAATCCAGTAACTTCCAGCGCCTTCAAATGATCATAACAAATCTAAGTAACATCCAGAATCCTCAACTCTTTAATCTATGAACATCTAGGCTCATTATAAACAAAGAAATAATATTTAATAATGAACAATATCACATACATTTATCTCATACATACCGGTTTTTCGTGATTTTGAGTATACATATATGTATATTTTTTTGCATAATGTACGCATATAAACGTATATTTATCCAGCCTTAATCTACAGTGAAAACCTCCTCTTAAAAATCGAATTTGAACTAATTTTGTTATAAGAGGAAAAAAATTCTTCAGAAAAGTCGAATTTTGTCATTTTTTTAAATCACTAGGTTATTAAACCATAAAAAAAAATCAAATTTCGGCTCCATTTAGTTACCAGAGTGTAAAAAAATCTTGGACACATTATCAAAAAGTTTTCAGGATGCATATATCCGTTAAAAATCCAGTTTTATCAAAATGCATGTAAATGCAGGTAAATGCAGGTAAATGCATGTGAATGCAGGTAAATGCAGGTAAATGCAGGTAAATGCAGGTAAATGCAGGTAAATGCATGTAAATGCATGTAAATGCATGTAAATGCAGGTAAATTTTTAAGTTCCTCCCCCTTGCCTTTTACTACTTCTGTGTATTATTAGAATCCCGATCGAAACAGCTATTTTATGATGGACAGAAAATGTTCACTTAACATTTAAGTTGCAATTTTTACGGCAGTTGGCATGAAAATTGCCATCTGGAAGTCATATGACAGTCATTTACATGCTTCCTTACTTACTGAATTTACAAGTAAATAGCGTGCTCTCAAGGGTAACTTAAGCCGAGCGTAATGCTCACGAGCATGCTTATCTAGTTTATTCAAAATAAGCAAGCTCTCTCGTGATCATGCTCTTTGCCTGTTAGGGAATGTTCAACAATGGAGCTTAAATTCATCTTCACAAAAGGCTCTTCATCTGATTCTGTTGCTGGCTTTGTCATCTAGTCTGTCCGCATATCAAGCTGGCATTTCGGAGTTCCTGGTAGTCGTTTTCCTTGTGAATTCCAGCCAAAGGCGATGTAATTCCAGCTCAATAACAACCTTGTCACTTTGCTCCCATGAATAACTTGAGCCATTCTTTCATAACTTTACTGCACCAAGTAGCTTTTGCAGATCCTGATCTCTGTTTTTCTTTTTACATTCTAGTTAAGGACCAATTACAAGCAAGGGTGGTGTAATTTCAGCAAATGACACTGTAATTCCAGACAAGGGTGTTGTAAACCACTTGCCCACTTTACAGCCTTGAATAATTTGTGCCGAGCAGGAATTTAATCGTTACTTTGTTGTATTTTTAGTAACATATAGACCAAAATATACAATATTTAGTGCTTATAACCTTCTTAGTAACATTTAGACAGTATGTAGAACTCATAACGTTCTTAGTAACAAGCACCTTGGAAACTAAATCCACCATACAGGCATCCTCCATCTGTTCCTATTTTTTTTGCTTCTATAAGCGACGTTTTTAAAAAGGCACGTCTAATGTAATGCTAAAATATGATTTCATTTAATGGAAGAAAATATTCTCTTGTCGGTAAGGAATGAATAGAAGAGATAAAACGAAAGATACCGGCGTATGTTGAACGATAAAGTAAGTAAAAAAATGAAAGGAAAAGAGAAAAAATGCTAGGAAAATTTAATTAAGATTTTCTCATACTTTTCATCATGAACATATTTTCTCTTCCTTATTTTTTTAAAACGAAGACTTTTTTTCTTTTATTAAAATAAATCAGCTAGGAAGAAGAAAGACATTCAATAAGAGAGATGCTTGGTGGAGGATTTTTGATGTCATTATTGTCATTACACGAATACGTTTTTAAATGCGAATCATCATATTTAATGCGTAACGTAAAAGAAATCTTTTGTTAACTTTTCAGCACACACAAAGACGATGATATCTCTTTTAAATGTGAAATAATTTCATTTTAATGCATGGATACACATGTTTGAGGTTTGAAATATTTTTCTGAATTAAAGTTTTTGTGAGAAAAATCAGAAACTTGGCATATTTAAAAGTTGAAAATTTTGCTTTAACTAAATATTCCGAACACAATACGATTAATCGAACAAAATCTTGAACTAGTCCAGAGAGATTCTGGCATGATGCCAGATTTATATCAATTTCAACACTAAGTCAGTATCATGCCGACCGAGGGCCAGATTTTTGCTCAATTAATCAATTTCTGCTATATATTCGGTATCTGTTTAATCAGTTTGACCAATTAACTATCAACAAATTAGCTTTAAATGACCAAGTTGCAACACTTATATCAAATGGAATATAAATTGGGTGCCATAATCTTTCTTGGTTGATCCGGAGGGTGTAGAACTTTAATAACATGTGTCAAGAATGTAATAAAAATTGACAAATTTGACAGAGTTGACAAAAGTGACAAAATTGACAAAAATGACAAAAAACTTGCAAAAAACTGAAATTCATGATATTGACATAATTGCAAAAAAATTTAAATTCATCATCTGAATTGTCCCCTCCTATGTTGATATTAATATTCTTTTAAAAATCAGAAAATTTACAAATAATCGAAAATTAAACGAATTTCTTTACTTTGTAACATTCAAGACAAATTCAAGCTTTATCGTGTCTCAAGATAAATAAACGAGGATTTCAATCTTCTTCAGCTTTAATTACCTTGTTTAAATCATCAAACTCGAATAAATTTCTCAAGCAATTTTTATAGCAAAATTTTATTCAAGATATCCTCTAAAAAGAAGGACCTTGGCTATAATTTGCTGTTATCGATCGAGTATTTTAATATATTATTAATGAAATTCTCGTGAAAGTGAAACTGGCCAAAAGAGAATCGAGAAAAGCTTTGCTGACAGCTTCAGACAACAGGAACAAAAAGGAGTAATGCTTATATTTACATTGGCTAGTTAAATGGTTATCGTTATTCTTTATTACATGAAATTGGATTAATATTAGATTTTAGGTTGGTGGTCATGGAAGCTAGAAAATGTTCTAGTATCTGTAAATCTTAGGGCGTTAATGATGCGATTGAACTGACTTCTGTTCCTGGTTAAGACGGCAACAAATGTTAATTTCTATTTTGTTGCTTTACCTCCTTTTCTACGGTTGTACGCCAAGAATTTTACATTCTGTAAAAACTATGTTTCACTTTTACGTTCCAAAAAAAAGCTTTTTTTGCAATATTTGTCAATCTTAAGGATACTAACCTTCGAATATTGTGTGATTAACAGAGTGCAGGACACTGCGTCTCTCAATGATAATAATACTTTTTTTTCTCAAACATTAAGCAATTCCATAATTCAATTCACTTATTCAACGGCACTAGCATAGTTGACAAATCTCATTCTTAACCTCCTTCACATCCTTTCATCTTCCAAGCTTAACTGGCGCCACCTTAAAAGAACCTTCTACAATGACTACTGTCAGACATCAGAATATCATCAATAATCCAACATAAATTGACTTTTTTGATTCCATCAAAAGTTATTTGTGTGCATGAACACAAAAAAAATATGAGTCAGTTAATATTTTATTTCAGTAAATAGATATAATCTCAATTATTCAAAAAGGTTTATCTGTAACCACATGTGACATTTTTTATGATACGTGATGTGGGAGTCTATTTCAGTAAATGATCTAATCCCAATGATGTTATACAAAGTGATTATTTGCTTATCAATCAACCAAAAATTCAATTTCGGTGATTAATTTATTTAAGCAATAATATTTTTGTGATAAATAGATTTATAATGGATTAATAAAAGAAATATGTGTAAGTTATTAGGAATTGAAGGCTTTGTCAGGATACATCAGTAAGAGTCCCAGCAATAACACAACAAATGCTGCCCTATCATCAAACTATTTAAAATTGTCTGTTTTGCCAGATCACGAAGCCTAGTTGGATTTTGTATGAAAAATTGGATTCAAGTCGACCATACAAAATTAGAGCTCTGGTTTTTATATTCAGATCTTAAACTTAATTTAAGAGCATTCAACTCTTACAACGAGATAAGCAGTTATCATAGATCATCCTAGACTATCCAAAAAGTTGCATTATTTAGTTATAAATCTACTTAATAGCTCTTAAATTTATTCAATTAGTAAAATTTGTATTCCATTTATCATTATTATTTTTAATTTTATTAAAAGCAGTCGTGCACAACCTTATGATTTTTTCAGGCATACCTTAATGATAAACCAGGATCGACAATGACCACAGCATGGCATTTATAAAAGCATTTGACGGCACTAGTATACCGCATTACACTAGTATACCGCATTTCACTGGTATACCGTAACTCACAAGTTACCCACCACTGATTTAGAATGAAAATTAATAATTGTCAATTAGTCGACACACTCACAATTAAAAAATCTGCGATAAAATTAATTGATTTCAATTCAATTTTTTTAAATCAGGCAAAAATGAAAAAAATACAAATTATAGTCGATAATTATTTTTTTATATTAATTATATCAATACATGTTGATAAATTACACTATGTGTGCATAAAAGAGTGTGTATCGAATGGTGGAGGAAGCTTTTGGTGGAATGTGAAACTTGTGGCGGAAAACTTTTGGTTTGAGAATTTAAAGGTGGGTTTTAAATTTAATTATCATTGGTTTTATTGATGATTTAATGATTTTTAAATGAATTTGCTGATGAAATCTACATTGTAATCTTGATACTGAATTGATTGTGATTTGTAGCATTTTTTTATTTCCCTTAAACGTTCTAGATTAATGCTTTGTCAATTGTCAAATGGCGGTCAGCGAAAGAGTCAGTTTTAGATGCCAAATGAGATAGACCATGGATCACATCAGATCTTTACGTTCAGGGAAGTAAGTAATATGCTTTGTGATGCAAACAGACTGCCATCCAAAGCACCACAAATGAAGAAGGATCTACCATAGATGTTTTAAAGCTCCGCTTAACCTCTTGTATTAACACTATATGGAAACCGCCTTTTTTGGCAGCCATATGGAGCTCAAACGAGGGGTTGTCTTCCATTTGATGTTAATAAAAGAGATTTTGTGGGGCCTTTAAAGCTTCGTGTCAGAGCTCGGACATGTATAGAGCATTTATAAGTGAGCTGGTCGGGCTTGTACCTATTAAAGCTATAATTTTTAATGTTGAAAATAAATTACATCAAAATTAAGGCAAAATTCATGTTCAAATTCATCGCAATTTTCATGCTCCAAATAAAAACACAAAAATAAAATATTCCCACAAAAATAAAGACTCTTTTTGATTACTGAAAGCAAAGAAATCAACTTAAGAGCACGAAAAAAACCGCAAACTCATAGCAACAGCATCAACCGCACATCTCGAAGATGCAATCTTCATTAATCTTAAAGTTCTCATTTCTCTGTCTTAATCATTAAGAAATTGAAGCAATAAATGCAACCGCAATAAACAATGCACAATAATAATAAAAATATGTAAAAAAAAGTTTTTTAAAGATACGCTTTTATTTAAGTGCAATGAAAAGTAGAAAATAATATTTAGATTCCAGTCTCAAATTAAAAAGAGACAGATTTTTAAAATTTGACAAAGAAAATTATAATAAAAGCGTGGGCAAATCTACAGAAGCCATTATCAAAGCCCACGCTTTTATTATAAATTTCTTTGTCAAATTTTAAAAATCTGTCTCTTTTTAATTTGAGACTGGAATCTAAATATTATTTTCTACTTTTCATTGCACTTAAATAAAAGCGTATCTTTAAAAAACTTTTTTTTACATATTTTTATTGAGACTTTTTAGTTTTCTTTATCAAAAATTGTTAGTATCTGAATTATCACTACTGAAGACTAAAAATCGCTTTTAAATGACAATTTCAATTTTAATTCGAAATGAATTTGGTCCTAAATAGAACATTTTAAAAAATTTCGATTTTGTGTTCCATTAAGATAAATTTATACTTTAAAACATGCCAAAAATTTGGGTTTGTTATTATAAAATCGTCAACTTTAAATTTTTTCCTAAAAATCTTTTTGATTTTTATTAAGAATGCTTAATGAAAGATTTCGTTAAAATTTCAGATCAATCGGATGAAAAATGTGGTTAATATGTCGAAAAATCTTATAATTTTCAGTAAAAAAAACTAGTTTTTTGGCCCTAACTATAGCAAAATTTAATTTTTTTTCAAAAATCTTATTAATGTGTTCTATATTAGACTATAATACATCACTATGCCAAATTTCAGTCTTTGAAGTTAAGTAGAAGTGGTCGAAGTAGGTACTTGAAAATTTGAAAGTCTTAAACAGAGCAACCTAAATAAAAGCGTATAAAAATACAAGAAAAACGATAAAAGAATGTCTTTACGTTTATCGAGCATTTATAAAACGAGGAACGTCTCTAGAATTTAATTTCTATATGCTGTGCTATAAAAAAAACTGAGAAAGCGAAAACATCCATTCATCAATTTATTTAGTTCATTTGGTCTTCATTCTCGGTTTTTGTGGACGACAAGGTTGGAATTTCTTGGAAAATCTGATGGAAAAATGGACAATTCCCGAGTGACACAAATGCAGAAGGTTCCGCCAGGAACTTTTTAGGCTCTGTTGAATCTGCTTTATTAGCAGCAAGGGGATGCCGCCTATTTTTGATAGTCCTATGGACGTCAAACGGAGACGATAAGGGCCTCAATTAAGGAGGTTATGCGGTGCCTTCTAATTTAATCCAAAATAATAAAAAATCTGCAACGAAAATTCTTAAATTTTGAACTACATAAATGCAGTCTCCATTCTTCAATCCATTCATTCCACATTTCTTATTTCCCATTCCGTCCATCCATTCGCACAAATGTCGAAATAATGATGATGTAAAACTTTAATGTACAAAATGAGAAGAAAGATTGAGATGAAGAATGTAATAAGTTAATGTCCGACAATGATATAAACAATGTTAAGTGAAAAAAAGATGTGTATTAAGTAGGTTACATCAATTTACTCAACTACCTCTTTTTTTATTATCATATGTTTATAATCTCCTCGAAGCAGGAAATTGATTCATTTTTTTGTGGTTTTCTTTTTTCAATTTAGTAAAATTAATACAGGCAGAAAATAACAAAATTATACACAAACGATAAATGTTCTAGTTTTTTTTTTTTGAATCTTTCTGCTCGAGTGAAACTGAAATTAAACATGAGTTTTTCAAGTACCATCAACAAAAATTTAAAATAGCAATTCACGGAAATAAGTTTTTGTATGCATACAAGTACCATGAAATATGGAGGTGTAGATGCAATACGAGAGAATTTTTTATGTTAATTAATATTGTGTATTTAGAGCAGTGATGGGCAATCGGTGTGTTGCCAAGAATTTTTGGGAATTTTATGGACCGTTCCGTGTTTGGCTTCTGTCGCGGATTATCACCAAGGTGTGCTGCAAAAAGTAAAAGGTTGCCAATTACTGAATTTGAGTAGTTGAGAACAACCTGTGTGCTGTGGAACACTAACCAACTTAATTACTGGAACCATGTTCCGACTTGAAGCTTAGGTTATTACAAAAGCCTTTCCATCTGACTCGTTTGTGGACAAAATTACGTTATAACTAGTGTATCGGGTAGAAACCCAATGCGGATATATTCACACCGTCCATAAAAAGTCTCGCCGGTAGGCCAAGCTTCGCTTGGCAAATGTTTGAGGGATCAGGCTCCAGCGGGTAGGCCAAGCTTCGCTTGGCAAATGTTTGAGGGATCAAGCTCCAGCGGGTAGGCCAAGCTTCGCTTGGCAAAGGTTTGAGGAATCAAACTCCAGCGGGTAGGCCAAGCTTCGCTTGGCAAATGTTTGAGGGATCAAACTCCAGCGGGTATATTCAGCTTGAGGAATCAGGCTCCAGCGGGTAGGCCAAGCTTCGCTTGGCACATGTTTGAGGAATCAGGCTCCAGCGGGTAGGCCAAGCTTCGCTTGGCACATGTTTGAGGAATCAGGCTCCAGCGGGTAGGCCAAGCTTCGCTTGGCACATGTTTGAGGGATCAAACTCCAGCGGGTAGGCCAAGCTTCGCTTGGCACATGTTTGAAGGATCAAACTCCAGCGGGTAGGCCAAGCTTCGCTTGGCACATGTTTGAGGAATCAGGCTCCAGCGGGTAGGCCAAGCTTCGCTTGGCACATGTTTGAAGGATCAAACTCCAGCGGGTAAGCCAAGCTTCGCTTGGCACATGTTTGAGGAATCAGGCTCCAGCGGGTAGGCCAAGCTTCGCTTGGCACATGTTTGAGGAATCAGGCTCCAGCGGGTAGGCCAAGCTTCGCTTGGCACATGTTTGAGGGATCAAACTCCAGCGGGTAGGCCAAGCTTCGCTTGGCACATGTTTGAAGGATCAAACTCCAGCGGGTAGGCCAAGCTTCGCTTGGCACATGCTTGAGGAATCAGGCTCCAGCGGGTAGGCCAAGCTTCGCTTGGCACATGTTTGAGGAATCAGGCTCCAGCGGGTAGGCCAAGCTTCGCTTGGCACATGTTTGAAGGATCAAACTCCAGCGGGTAGGCCAAGCTTCGCTTGGCACATGTTTGAGAAATCAGGCTCCAGCGGGTAGGCCAAGCTTCGCTTGGCACATGTTTGAGGAATCAGGCTCCATCGGGTAGGCCAAGCTTCGCTTGGCACATGTTTGAGGAATCAGGCTCCAGCGGGTAGGCCAAGCTTCGCTTGGCACATGTTTGATAATTTTCATACAATGTTCAATGTTTCAAAAATCATAATAACCATTGAAATTTTTTTTGAAATTTTGTATGAAAACGAAGGTTTTTTGCTTATTTTGAAGCAACGGCTGTTCATGCCATGCCCAAAAACTAATCAGCTCTTCTATAGAGCAACACGGATCGTTTGCAAAAAACTAGAAGTCTCTACGATGTCTCGTTATTGAGATTTCTTGCTGATTAACTTGTTTGTTTGCTTGCTTACAGAAAGCGAATTTTTCGATTTTCTCAGCAATGCCTCAACCAATTTCAAATCTGTTTTTTGAATATGATGTGAAATTCCAGGCACAAACTTTTTGAGATAGAACATAACTTGCAATTATGCTTAGTTTGGCTGAAAAATCCAAAAAACTGGTTTTTCAATCTGAACAAATTCAATACATTCACACGTGAAAACGGTGTGAATATAACAAGTTAATGACAAATTAATGTCTCAGGTTGAAGTGTGCCATACTACAAAAAAAGGTTGCCCACCACTGATTTAGAGTGTTTCCTGAATGAAAAAGTAATAGATTCACTTTTAGCTTGCCCCTAGCATGCTTTTTAACTGTAAAGTACACATTATTTTTACAGTAGATTAATAAATATTTTTGTATTCTTTTGAACAGGTGTTTGTGCTGTTGTATCTTCGAGATTTATTATAAAAATACATTATGTTCGATAATGTACAAGATCTATGTAGGCTGAATTGGAGTTTTTCCAGGTAACGTTGGATTAAGGTATAGGATAGAAATTTGAGGTGTAGTTCTTGCTATTATCTTGTTCCTTTAGTTACATAGATCATAATAAGATTCAAGATTCAGCATGAAGTTCAGTAGTTAGGCCTAACCGTCTGTCATTACATTGTTAAGTACCGAAAATGTCCTAAATTGGATGTGTTGATAAAGACGCTAGAGTTCTTAATATCCCAAATTGGCAGAAATTATCGAAAGATAGAGCTGACTTAAAGACGTTCTTTAAACGCGGCAATGGACTCCCGTTCGCTCCAGACAAACAAGTAAAGTAAGGAAGTATATTATTAAATAAATGAGTGATTGTTCGCCAGTTAGTTACGAAATTTACAGCACACAAAGCTTGAATGTAAACAAACACAATCCTGGAGCCAGACATTTTCTATCGCTATTACTTGGTGACTTTCTGAATGAAAATAGATCTCGAGGTAGACCTCATGGAATAACTGTGTGAGCAACTAGTGCCAAGGAAGGAAGTATTATTATATACAAAGTTTATTGCAATACAATTGGACAATTTTGTTCATTAGCAATTCCAGTGACACAGATCTGATTTAACGAAGTAAAATTTCATAGCAATCAATCAAGGCAGGATATAGTCTGATGGGAGGAACTTGAACAAGTAAAAACTTGTAAATGCATGTAATTGCATGTTGAATCGATACTGCTGCTAGTCATTACTAATCAATACTCCATAAAAATCGAAAGAATTGCTTAAAATTTGATTAAATCTCGAACATATTTTGTTTAATCTTCACCCACTGCTGATTGAACATCAAACAAAAATTGCTATAAAATATCTTATTAAAAAAGTAAATTTTCGAAAGCATCTGAAAAATTCAATCCATTTTTTATTTTCAATCTTGTCGAAATTCATTTTTGAAAAAATCTTTACAACCTCATCGAAATGCCATAAAATTTAATACAAATGAGAAGTCTTGCCGAACGAAAAAAAGAAGATAAATGATTGAAATTGATATCATTCAATTTTAAATCAATAAAAAGTAAAAAATTGTGTAATTCGCTCAATCATAATTCAATTCAAAAGAAAATTGCATTTGAGAGTTGCAAGAAATTTATTTACATACAAAGAAGCGAGAGTAAATTTATGAAATTCAATTTTATTTTCCTCATGTCCAGGCAAACTCTACATTTATTCAGTTTTAAAATTTGCTTCTTATGCTACAATGCCCTCAATTCTCAATTCATTCTGTTTCTCACAATTTGATTTATACGATGTCGGGATGGCATTGAAGGAAATATAAAAACAAGAAAAATTCCAGACATGAGACGCATGCAGCATAAAAGAGGAGGGCACAACAAAAAAATTTCGATCACATTCCATTTTTATTCCCATCATAAAAGTGCATAAATATGCTTGTTACTGCATACGATTCGATGCCAACACGATATCATGGTTACAAGCTATTTTCAAATGACAATAATGTATTTGATGTTGACCCAGCATTTCATCGAACTATGACATTCGAAAAAAAAAAGTATTTTTAGTATCGATATGAAAGGTTTTTTTTTTTTTTTTTATTTTTTGGGTTGTTTTTATTTGTGAAAAACGATGATTGTACATGTCAGACTGTTGGAAACATGTCCAGAATTTAAAGAGGAATATGAGGAATGTTGAATGTTTTAAAGTTGTGCATGAACGGCCTTTTAGAGTGCAGTCAGGGGCGCACTATCAGATATATTTTGAGGTTCTCTAGAGGGGCTTGGAAACAAGCGTGGCTTGGAAGCTAGAGGGGCTTGAAATTTTGTATGAGTCCCAATAATTTTGGGATATTTTGATACTTTTGTCTCCAAAAGTCTTAGAAAATTGAAGAATTTATTTCTGTGTCTTAGCGTACGTAGGAGTGGGTTCCCAGCCTTCACTCTTCTGAATACGTCCCTGAGTACACTACTTGCTAATGCTTACACTGCAGCTTTGCAAATTTTACTTCAAATCCAGGTTCAGACACTCCAATGCATAGTATTGTATTTACTGCACCTTTAAATAAATTTAATAAGTACTTTTAGTACAGCACTTTACATTTGGAGTGTCTAACCCTTTCTTCAAATGCGCAATCAACCCTCCATCTCGCATCATGCATTTCCAAACTTTCACTCCTGTTCACTCCGACATTTTATAGCCATATTGATCAAAATTCATCTCAATCTATGAATCATAAAATATAAAAATTGTTATTCCAATCAACTCTGTTATTTAGTTGACTACATTTGTCTTCAAAAATTGAAATTGTTTATGTGGCATAGAAGCGAACTATGATTTGATTGTTTCCAATTTGGTTGATGAATCCAATAATTCTTAAATAAATAATAATTTTTGTAAATGTAAACACTCAGGAATTTTGCGGTTGTATTCAAAAGAAGTTAAATAAGAATTTGATGAACCATAACAATTTTTTTTAGTGTTCTTTTTCGTTCGGCCGGATGCGGCAAATTAAATTAATTGAAATAAGTGATTATTTTTAACAACACGTAAGAATTTTTTGTGGAATTTTTTTATTCCCGAGTTTTATAATTTTGATGTAGGTTCAATTGGAAGGTATGATTGGAATTTGAAAAGTACCAGCATTTGCAATTGGGATCGTTCATTGAAGAGTCAACGCCTCATCCTCCTATCACGAGAATAACTTAATGAACTGATCCATTTTTTCTGTCTGACTTTTCATCCTTACTTCGCTGACTGTTAATATCAATTGTGATCTATGGCTTTCCTCAGATGACGCCAGAAGCTGGCTCTATCGCAGGCTTCCGTCTGTTAATTACCAATTGCTATTCTGCCTATCCCGATAGCTTCCTTCCGAGAGTTCTTTGGTCATCAACGAGCTCTTTTACTTTCAACAAAGTCAGATTTAAAGACCATATTTATTGGAGCTTTTGTAGGTCTTCTAATAGCTTGTCCAGCCCATTCGAAGCCTGATCACTTAGACTTATCATCCAGGTATTGACACTGAATTTCGTTCGGATGAAATTTATTTTGTTGATGGATGAAGGATTTTATTGTTCCGGATTAATATTTCTCTTTGTATCGGATGTAGAAGCCAGCAAAAGAGTCAGCTTCAAGCGACTCATGTGGCAGGTCATGGATCACAATTAATCTGTACGACCAGCGAAGTAAGTAAGTTTGTATCGGATGAAATAATTTTAAGTGTCAATGTCTTGCTTTTCATCCGATTTACAAAATTGCTTGAAATAGTTTTGAATCTAAACAAATTGAAGCCACTCAAAAGTCATGATCATCTCGGGTTTATCTACCAAATCTACAAATTGTATACAACTTGTTTTTCATTTCCAATTTAATGCATGTTATTTTTTTTATAAAAAAAATTACAAGTAAAGCACCCTGTAGATGAGGGCAAATTGTGGCTGACCTTACATAACATTCAGCTGAGTCCATTCATCACAATTAATTTTGAAGATTCTCATGATTAAATTAATTAATTACGTCATTTGTGATCAGTCGGCTGGCTTAAAAAGAATAATAAAACATTCAATTAATTAACGAACGACCGCAATCAGTTGGCTACGAATTTAAACAAAAAACAGCTGATTTTAATTGTTGAGAATGTTCTCTTCTTCTTATGCTGCGTAAATACAGTTCAAGATCAACAACAGAAAGCGGAAGTGATATGCGATAATTAGTAACTCCAGCACACGCAAAGCAACTGTCCAAACCGACTTTCCCATGCATTTTAATACTTTTTTGCATGACGAGAGTCAGTCGCAATTTAATTTAATTGAATTTATAGCATTCTGAATAATTAAAATCACAATATCAGTGTAGTTCGGTGTACGGAAAATCATAAAATTATCTTGATTGGATTAAATTTTCGTACAATATATGCAACGCATTCACAAGCTTTAAGCATCATTAAACATTTTAATATCAGCACTTGAAAACTTCTCTTCTTATTGTATTTTATATTAACATACGGTTTACTATGTAGATATAATATCATGATAATGACTCTCTTCCCTTACTTAATTATTTACATTACTTCAGTACCCGAGAGTAGATTGTGCTAAATTGCAATTCTCTAATAATGGCGTTTAAATTATCTGTCTTTGTTTAATTTCATTCTATAATGTATGGTGGTGAATGAGAGTGTATTTTATGCTAAGTGTTTAGTGATAGAATATTCATTCGAGCCAAACGACATAGTTTTAGAATTGAACAATTAATGTTGAGTGACGGGGAAATTTATGAAGTTGAAGGATTATATTTGGAATTTAGAGGTTTTAGACTTCAGCGGTTCATTATTGTGCGATATCCGATATCGATTATTTTCTTGATGAGTCAATTTTGGTTTTAAGACCTTCGATGTGATCCATTCATGACCTGTCATAAATGACGCCTAAAACCAGCTCTATCGATGGCTACCGATTGCCAATTCCCGATTCCAAGTGCAAAATTGATACCTTCAATTATTAAATTATAGTTTCAAATAGATTCTAGTTTCCATCTTCTGTGGACGTGACGTGGTGTATTTTGAGGTCTGTTCTATTGATACTAGAGTATCGGGAGCATCCGTGGCGCCCATCTTATGAATTTTCAGTTTCACATAGTTTCATGTGGCATCACATAACATCCCCCATACCCCCTGATACCCCTCAATTTTCGGTTTCACATTCTTGTATCAGCAAAAGAATTGGGTTCCTTCCTCCTGTTAAACAAAACTTCAAATTCTTGGCACATTTTTTAATTTTATGTTGCTTGAAAACCGATTTATAGCTTCATCACGTACATTAAGCAGTAGGAGTATCTAAACTTCCGAAAAATGACAAATTTAGATATGGCTGGAAATTCAAACTCATAAATTTCTAGAATGTTTAACAAATTTGAGCCAAGCACCTTTCATATTCACTGTTCCAGCAAGGCATTTAAATGCTGAATTATTTCAGTTGCTTTCTTTGTACATGTTAGATTCGGAGCAAGGTATTGACACACGTTTCATCCGGATGAAAGGATTCTTCATCTCCATACAAAAATTTCATCCGGATGAAAGATTGTATGGGCCGGATGAAGAGTGTCAATGTCTTGGTTCGGAGGTGCTATATTTTAAATTTTACCATACTAATCCTGATTGTTTGGAGTGTTACACATTAGACAGAGTTGTTTGAATAGACTTTTAATATAACCTCTCTAGAGTATATCCCGGCACAGAGGTCAATCACCAGTGATCCATAACTTGACAATTGATCATCTTCGGAGTCAAAATTGGCTCCAATCTCCGTTAATTACTAAATCATATCAATTAGAAATGTAGTCAAGATTGTTCCTTTAAAGTGTACAGACTGAATTTTCTAGAAAAATTCTATAACTTTAATAATTTTTTTCTAACTTTAATAATTAACAATCAATATCTTAAAAATGTTGAAATAATTAAATAACAACGAACTTTTTCCTTTCACACTTATGAAAGAAACTCAATAAATGAAGATGATAAAAAAAAATATTCAAGTCATAATGAGCTTAAAAATAACTTTTGTAATTATTATTATGTATTTTGCCATCAAGCAATTCCAAAAAAAGTCTTCATTAACAACTTTGAAGATGATTTTTTTTTCGCTTGTTCTGAATGTTATTCTGAAGAGCTTTTAATTACAAATTGAAAATGTCGAACACAATACTGAGTTTTTATATCAATAAGCAAAATGAAAGCTTTTTTTTTAATTAGCAAAATGGAAAATGATGCTGCATACTATAACACACAGAACAATGTCTATCTCAAATGATTTTAATCACAGTCAATGATGCTCATTTAAAAAATAAAATATTTTTTATGATGGTGAAACACATTTCAATTTTGTAAATGAATGGGTAATATAAATTGCGAAAAAGTAATGCTTATTTATGATTTTCAATTAAATTATATTCTAAACTAAATGGAAAATTTATCATTTGAATGAGAATCGTATCATGAATTTTGAATCTAAGTTAATTATGTGTGGAATGAATTTATGAAATTGAATATTTATATATATATCTTGTTGCTATCGCATTCAATATTCACTGTATGGGTATGAAAGCTTCTGGGAAAATTGTCTGAAACAATTGAGCGAATTGTGGTTGTGTGCAATGCAGGATCAAGTTTTAAGCTTTATAATTAGTTTATTGGTACAGAAAATGGGTTGGAGCGATTAATAACATACAAATATTCTTAGAATATCGAACTAGACATTATGGTGTACACTAGAGTTGGCATGTAGGTTAAAATAATCGGAGAAAGTACAACGACTTACAGATTCCGCAGGTGATTTCTTCCTCAGACTGTCAACATCCACCGATGGTACCTTTTACAGGTTGCCAACATCCACTGATTGCCCCTTCCACAGGTTGCTGCCTTTCGACGATGACCCCTTTCGCAGGTTGTCACTTTCCATCGATACATCCTTCGGCAGGATGCTATCTTCCCCCAATGACCTCTTTCGCAGGCTGCAACCTTCCATCGATAGCCTTTTTCACAGGGTTCACCCTTCTATGAATTCTTCCATGCGCAGGTTGCCACCTTCCACCGATGATCTTTTCTACAGATTGATACCTTCTATCAATTGCCACCTTCATAGGTTGCTAACTTTTTCCAATGACCTATTCCCTCGATGGCATTTATTGCATGATGCCATATTCCGAAGATGACCCCTTTCTGGGATTGCCACTTTCCGACGATGACCCTTTCCATAGGTTGCCATCTTTCATTAATGACCATTATCACAGGTTGTCACCTTCCGATGATGACCCTTTCCGCAGGTTGACTCATTCCATCAATGGACTCTTCCGCAGATTGTTACCTTTCTCTTATGACCTCTACCCCAGGTCCTCTTCTATCACAGGTTTGCAGAATGCCCTTTCTGATGATGGCTTCTTCCGCAGAGTGGCACCTTCTATCAAATGCCGTTTTTGCAGGTTACCGATGACCTCTTGTCATTGGGGTACCTTCTGCATTTGACCTTTTCCGCAGATTGTCGCTTCACCCGACTTTCACCAACTCTGTTGTACACTGAATATTACATTGTGTTACCATTGACTATACCATGCATAATAAGTCATTAGTTATGCCAGCGATAATTCTTTGTCATGGCGAAGCGCAACCATATCCGACTTCACATTATCATACTCCTCAGTCTCCAGACTACTTAAGGCTATTTTCCCCCTGTTGCATGCATAATATAATATTTTCTACTATCCTTCCCACAAAGAAGTCTAGGACTTATTTTTTTAATACAGAATATATGTGCAGATGATAACGGTAAATGGAACTTATGCAATAAATACACTCAGGAACTACGGCGCTAAAATATCAAACACAAAAAAATTTTCATCCTTTCTTTTCTTTCTGTCTCTTACAATTTTCTTCTTCTCAAAAGTTTATTTCTGTTTGCTGTTGTGTGTGGATGCTTTATTGTTTGGGGAAAATATCAGAAAAAAGTATGAAGGAAGAAAAACTTTTCAATCATATTTTATTACACAGAAAAGTACGAGAAAGAAAAGTTTTTCATCTCCATTATGGCTGGTTTCACAATTTTTTTTTCTGCTTCTTCCTTCTTTTTCGTTCCTTCAATCATTAATTTTTCGATGAGCTTTTTTTCGACACAAAGGCTTTTGCGTAACACGAAATGACGTGAAAAAATTTTATATGATAAATCAACAAGGAAATCGTTTTCTGTTTAACATTTCGTATGATTCTCACTTAAATTTTCATTCAATTGTTTTTAGCTTCAGCTATGTGTGAATTATGTACGGTAACATAAAATGACAAAGATTTTACATTTTGAATTTTTTCACATGAAAATTTATTGCTTTGAATTTCATTTCGTACCTTTTTTCTTCGTGTGCTGAGGTAGATTTTGTAATATTTTATACTATGGTGAAATGTCTGGACTTTACATGACTAAGGTATGACTATCTTTTGCCATACTTATTTACTTTGTTGGCCGTACAGATCAATTGTGATCCATGGTCTCCCTAAGATGTCGCCTGAAACTGACCCTATTGCTGGCTTCCACTTGTAAAATCCAAATGCCAAATATCCAGATATTCTGTCACATTAATGTCATCTGCGTTGGGTCTTCCTTGTTAGTCCAGTCTTATACCTTTACGTTACATTCTTTCTACAAGTTGATTCCGGAAATAGTCCATTGTAAGCATTAGCATTCTCAATATGACTATGAGGCTGCCACTTTTTGGACAAGGTCCATTGAATAGGCTTTAACTCTATCTATTAATGAACTTTTTTCGGCACATACCTCGGTTACCAGCGGTGTGTAAAAGTAAGTTGATATTAATTCATTAAGTACCAACAATCAAATTTAGGAACCAAATATTCTCATGTCACATTTGTTTAAATCTTACCAGAAGGTAGCGAAAAAGCTAGAGTGGGGTAATGGTTGGAATGTCGGCCAGCTGATACTAACGACCGACTAACGACAAAGGATAGTCTAGTCGGAGTCGGTGCTTCTTTGCTGTTTCTAGTCACACCTATTCGATTTGCGTATTCGTGAGATTCAAATTTTGGCTAGGTACATTGTATTGGTATATCCTGGACCATGCAACTGTGCAGAGATGAAGAAAAAGTAAAACTGAATATTACATACATATAATATTCAGTTTACTGCACAGCTCGGTGCTATCAAACATCTCACATCAATTACGCATTTTTTTTTTTCATACGCGAGTTCTTTTATTGATGATTTTGCATTAAGAAAGCGATACTGATTGAAAACTTCCTCCAGCATTGTATTTCTTATTGAGAGTCTTTTTGTGTCGTAACGAGTTTCTTTAAATCTAGTCAATAAATTTTCATTCACGTTTCTCACGTGAACAGTAAACTGTTTTCTCTTTGAATGCACGTTTGTATCATTTTGTGATTTATTTCTTTGGATTTTGACGGTGATGGTAAAAATGAAGGAGTATGATTGTCACTTTTTTTTATTTGTTTGCATACATTAGCTCATATTAGCATATCTTAACAAACAAAAGGACCGATTTTAGGTGCCGTAGTAGAATTTCTGTGTCATGAAAGCATGTTATTTGCCTGTTAGGGATAGATGACCGTAGTTCGATTAATATTTAGTATGAAATTTTAAAGATTTAGGATAGTTCTATACATAAATAAGGAATGGACCTGATTTGATTCCGCCTGTCACAAAGTCAGTAAGCTCGAGCCCCCAATAGAATTCTTCCCCTCGGGACCGGGAAATCCCGAGAAAGTCTCGTTCGGGAAAGCATAGTCTATGCCCTTGCTGTTCAAATGTTCGTCAATAGTTTCAAACTTCACCAGAATCTAAAATGAAAATCTGATATTTTCCGAAAAACTGTTTCATGAATTCACTTTGTAGTTATGATCCCTTTTCCTCTGAACTAACTTTAGAATAACAAAATCTGGGAGTAATTCTTAGAATCCTAGAGATGCATCCAATTTTAATCTCATTCGATGCTCAAACAGTTTTGATGGAGATTTATTTGATGTCTAAGCAACTTTCAAGAAATGAATTTTGACGATATATTAATTTTAGTTTCATCAAATAAAGTTAATCTTATCAAATTGCATGATTCAATGCAAAACATTTCTCACAATTTGCCTAACTATGTATGTCAAAATGAACAACAAGAGATCCCTCCTTGGTATAAACAAAATGAATAAATTAAATTTAACTTAGATCTGATATTAATTTTAGTATTCTGTAGATGAATCCTTTTGAGAATTCATTGCTGAAATATGGATACAATGAACTTTTAGGTAGCACTACAAGCATCTTGTGTATTTTACAGCACTTTATCACTTATTAGTTTAAATTGTATTTAACAGAATAGTGCTGTAAACTAGGAAATGAACTATAACGTTCAACATGACTTACACATGTTCGGAACTTTTAAAAATACCCAACATGCATAAAGTATGAATCTCGAGAGTTGTGATTGTAAATAATTAAAACATCTTCAAGTTGTGAACTACTACTGTGGTATATGAACATAGTGGACTCTGTGGTATCAAGCTATATGAAGTCAAATTTGCGAGTGCAAGAGTAAGGCCTCTTTGGCTGAGTGGTAAGACATCAGACCGGAAGAGTTCTGTCGATATGACAAGGACAATGTTCACAATTTTGCAGCTGCAGACAATCATATAAGCGATGGGAAAATGGTGGACTAAAAGAGTGAAAAAGTCAATATTCGTTTGCAGCAGAGCTTGATGCAAACTCAACATTCCTTCTCATAAATGATGCCAAGTTTAGAAAATCTTACAAAAATCTTTTGTTTAAATTTAAATTCTTTATTGTCATAATAAATATTAATTTCTCAGAAGATAATGTAATTGCACGCGATGACATCTACATGAAATACAACTGTATAATGTGAAACAATACATAAACATCAGATTCCTATGACAACAAGTGTGACTTTTTGTAATTTAAAGTCAAAACAGTGGAAAGAAATTTTATAGCACAACAGAAGTTGTCAAGGATTTTAAGACTAACCGCATGAGAATTCTTTATTAGATATTTTACAAAAGGAATCATTTAATGAATATAAGATAATCTTTTTCTTAAAGTCATACGAAGGGTGACAATTACATTGACATCATTTATAGAATTCAAAAAAGCTGAATAAAAAGCAGTTTCAAAACTTATCGTCTTGTTACAACCACAAAACTTTTCTGAGACGTTCTCAATATCTAATCCATGAAAATGTTTCATACGTGAAGCAACATTTTACATTCTATCCAATATATGAAAAAGTTTCAAACTGAAAAGGAATTAGTGTCTGAATGGGATGGGTTTCATCTCATTGCACGTTAATACATAAGTCATTGACTGAAGCACTTTTCTACAAGATTTAAACTATGTACGATAGATTGAAGGAACTAACATAAGAGCACGTCCTGCTCGTTATGAGAAATTCCACGCAATATACTTTTATGTGATGAATGAAAATCCAAAATTAATCGACAATTCAGGATTATTTTCGTCATATAATATAGCAAGAATATTCAGCATTCAGTAACGGGTTGAAGGATTATATGAGAGCAACTGATGCTATCAATAAATGTGACAAAAAACGAAAATTCAATCATTTCAAGCTGAAAAATAATTCAGAATTAAATTAGAGCTGTTTGAATCGTGATGGTATGGTGACATATGCAGCATTATGTCAGCGTGATGAAAGTTATTTAATTTATTATTCTTATCATCAAGTGTAACATATTTAGTCTTCAACAATGCTGGAATAACAATATCATGTATCGAAATAATGAGGTTTGATGGTGAATATTTATATGTGTGAAATAAATTTTATTTGACATTTTATGTCATTGAGGATGAAGCTCTAGTTGACGATTGAATGGTTTATTGTCAGTTGGTAAGGGGTACAGGGGTGTTTTTCAGTTATGAGAGGGTGTCTGGGAGGTCAAAATATGAACTACATCATCAACCTCCTTTTCCAACCTATAATCTTCTGTCTACGCCCCTATGTTGTTTCATCCAAAACTAATGTGCTATATTTAATTGATATTGCTCATTAAAGCCACCAGAAATTCAATTTCATCACAAATTTTAGAAATTTAATAGTAAATGATGCCTAATTTTACATTGAGGTAAATAAGACCTGATTAAAGCTGGATATAATCATTTAATTAACAAAAAATGAACCACACTTACTCAATAATTCATTAAAACCGATTAAAATTAAACTGGACGATATCTCATCAAATTTAAAAGAAAAATCACCTCATTAACATCCAATTTTCATTGACTAAGCAATTAATTCTTCATCCATTTTCCTTCAAACTTGGATTAAGGTTAGATTCCAACAATTTTTTCCACTTGACATTTTTTTTAATGAGTATTTAAGAAGATTTGGAAAAGTCGGTCTCATTAAAGTTGTTCTATTTTTCAAAGCTTTTAAATCAATTGGATCTTACAAGGTTGTTGATATTTTTGATATATGTGACTTTTCCCAAATTGGATTCTCAAAGGAAGAGTTAATCGAAATCAAAAAATTGGTCACCAGCCGATGCAGTTCTGACTTGGTGATGGATTAGATTCAAATCTAGCACCATGTAAACTTGGTGTTGGATTTTGGTTCCATTAACCAGAGAAGCACAATGCAGCGAACCGTAATTTCCTCCATTTCACGATGCTGTCAGAGTAACTTTGCATTTAACCGTTATTACGGCGACGTAACGGTGCCCTAAGGAATGTGTTGCGAATATGCTTAACCGACTTGTGCTATATATTGTGAGAAGATGAATAACGTTTACTAAAAGGCTGTTTTTGAGAATTAAACGTACAATTGGAAGCACATGCGAATTCATCTGATGCATGATGATTATTAAAGTTTCTCATTGCCGACAGAATATAAAGTAATATACATGAAAAACTATTAAACTGTTCAATACTTAAACTACTAACTAAAATAACTCATTTTTTCATTTATTTCAAGAACCAGTTTTAGAAACTTCTAAAGTCTTAATTTTATTAAAACAAGGCAACAAAGAAACCATAAATTCCATCTAAATACTAACAATAAAGTACATTAAATTAATTCTATTTTGTTTTGTTTTATTCGTGCTCGTACGTTTCTCTTCTTTTAATTTCATTGACCTTATTCACCACTGGAGGTCAAATGAATTTTGTTGGAATTAAGAATTTTCACTTTTATCGGTAATCAAAAAGTCGGTCGGAATTCCTCAATTTAAATAAATTTAGATAAGAAATCATAAAGAAAATCAAAAACACGGCAAATTCCAAATCAATTGAAGCAAATTCAAGTCAATTCTCACATTTAATTTGACACAAATTCGACTACAGGAACCAATTATGTAAAAAAAAACTATTTTTTTATTATTAAATTGCTAAAATTCAATTCAAATGAGAATCAATGGAGCGAACAGACACAAAAAGCATTTAAAATTCTTTTTTACAATCAATTGTGAGGAAGAAGATGAAAAGAAATACTTTTATTTGAATCTCTGTTCATTCATTCATTGCTTAGCTTTGCTCAACTTACTGCTGTAACTATGCTGATGTAATATGTAAAATTGGAAACAAATCTATCTTTATGGGTGGATGAATTGTTGGTAAATTTGATTTAGATGAAGCTTGGATGAGGAATTTACTGGGAATATTAAGTTAACTTTTGTAGTGGAACTACTTATGTGCTATATTGCTATTTTTATGGTGTGGCTTTCTGGGGATGCTTAGCTAAGCTTCTCAGGTTAATCTAGCTACTCACACTACTAAGTGCCCTCTCACTAAATGACCGCAACATTGGTATGACATTCAGCACTCCTTAATCATAAAGAATATCAAAATATTTGATCTAAAGAATTAAAATTCTAACCAGCTTCAATTTCTTAAAAACAATCAGATAAATCACGCAAAATAAATTCATGCTGAGGTAAATAATGCCGAAACAGAAGCTGAAAAATTACACAACAACTTGTTTCTCTTGTCAATCACACTGTAGCACTTCATAATTTTTGGGAATCACTTCCTATTTCATAAAAAGACATTAAAGTAATTATCCAGATGATGATTGTGATCGTCATTAATAAAAGCATAAAAAGATGTAAAAATAGAGATGAAAACACAAAGCAGCAAAAATCTTCTCATCGACTCGAGACACAAAAAATTTTATTTCATGAATCACGAATCTAGTAAATTTCAATTTTATAGCAAAAGAGAAAAAAATCAACAGAATATAAAAATCGACAGACATAAAACACGCCACAATGATGATGACCGTAACGTTTTTAACTAGATATCATCTTTCTTGCTGAAATGGAAACTGTTTTAAGGTCTCGAAAAAAAATTATTTTTACTTCTCAAGCATAAATTTAATTCATAAATTGTATATCAATGTATTATCATGGACATGTGTGTATTGTGCATACAGCTGTGACCTTGCTTTCGATTGTTGATTTTCATCCGAGCTGTAATCGTCTGTTTATGTCTAGCATCGGCAATTTATGTACTGAATTATGTATGCTCAATGGAACTTGAGATCTTGAAAAATATTTTCGCGAACATGAGTCATTGAGAGATGAATTTGTAGAGGAACAAGACGCCACATTCGATCAATTATCAAAATAAGAATAGGAAGTGCCAAAACATGTGAAGAAACATTGATTCCGTTATTGTCGAGATGAACTTTTGTACGTCGTTCAATTATCTGTGTGGAAAAGCAATTAGTATCGCCAAATATGTTATTAACCGTACATACTGGAATGAGTTCTCGCATCTCACAAAAATGGCAAAAAACGCAACAAAACTATGAAAAAAAAACTTTTCGATTAAGTTTCGCTCTAAATTTTTCTACGCTTTACTTTTTGCTTATACGTCAAATATAAAAAAAAGTTTTATGCATGACAAAAAAGACACAAAAATGACAGTTGAAGTTTTCATCGCTGCTCATGCTGTTATATTGATGCTGAAAAGGCGCAGTGAAGTTCAAACAAATTTTCAGTCATGGCTGAGCATACGAGACATTTAAATTTAATATTCAATGGCAGCTAGGCTAAATGCATAGCTTAATTAAAAAGTTTTCACTCGTTTACTAACAAGTGAGAGTTCAGGCGATGCTGCATGAAATTAATACATAAACTAATGGACATATAATATCTTTACGACTCAAGCATTAAGGCATTAAAAATAAATAAATTTTCCGCATCATCAAAACATTCAAAAAAAACTTGCGACGTCAGGTGCTGATTGCTCTAAATTTATATGAAAAATTGAGTTCAGTGCACCCACACAGGCATTCCGTTAAGTATGCGGTCATAAATTTTAAATTATTACAGTTTAAGTCATTTATGTCACTTTGATAAAAGGCATTCGACTGATTCAAAAATTCATTCAATAAAATTTTTCATAATTGTGTGAATCTCACATAAAGTCAGCAATAAGTTCCGTAGGAATGATGAGCTATCAGCCACAACTCATTGAGACAGAAAGTGAAGGCAAAAAAAATCATAAGTGGGCAATAAAATTTCCGTTTTTGGCTTTTAAGGCTGCAAATGCGAGACATAAAGGCAATAATATTTATCGGAGGAGTGAACTGTGATTGCAATAAATTTATTTGCAAGAGATCTGCACAGTCAACACACTCTGTAAAGCGATTTTGTCGTCATCATCATAATAATAATAAATTGGTTGATGTCGCGTGTTGGATGATGACGATGATCTCCATGTTGTTGTGTCTGTGGGTGCTGCAAAATATTCGTCTATCAATTCATTTAATGAAGTGCTTATTTTTGTGTGAGAAGAAGCTAATTGGAGTCTTGGGAAGGTTGGTGTATTAATCATACGGAATTGATCTTTATTTAGATTATTTTGACTGTTATAGCTTTATTTTGGACTAGAATAAGACTCAAATTTAATGATTCTGATCCCAAATATTGTGAATACTGTAATTGAACTGCAAATACCTTAAATTTTCATAAACGACATTATTTGTCGCATGTTGAAAGTCATTTTTATAGCACATAATATGAATATGTAGGCATTCATATCTAGGAATGAAGAAGAAGTGAGTAGGAGATATGGAATGACACAGAAACAGTTGCGAGACCGAGTCAATAACTAAAGAAATGTTTTGCTTCTTATCAGCAACTAAAAAATGAGTTTAGAATAAATTTCAAAATGTAAAATAAACAATGGATATGAAATAGAAATTTTTATCAGCAGTTTTGAGGCTTAAAATAGAAAAATTAGCGATGACTCATATGTTGTGAATGAACAGAACAAGAAAGAAACTTGAATGAATATAAAAGAAAAGAAGGCACAAAGATGTTCAATTTATTTATTTTTAGACTCTCACGATTTTATTCTCAATTTTGCTGGAATTCCTTCACATTCAAGTCGAACATCAGCAATCTGTTGCTGTTAATGCCAAATATTCTCTTTTGATTCTTTCGTGTGCTTCACATGTGTTTTATCAATTAACATTCACTGCCATTTGGTGGGCCAACAGACCTGAACAGTGGGTTTTCAGTCATTTTATAGCAAGATCATTCAATCAATCAATTCAGCATGCAGCAAATTTGAGGAAGAACCACAAAACAGTTTGGCATACAGCAATAACATTCATGTCGAAAGTCAAAAGAGACATGGAAAAAGGAAGGAAGAGAAACATGAAAGAACATTCCACAGCCATAAATTTGATAATTGTACAAACGAATATTACATGCAACGCATATGCTACACATAGATTCCATATCCATTCACTCATAACATTCTCGTCTAATTTTACATCTCAATTTTACACTCAAATATTTCAATTTTCTATGCGGGATGCCTCAATTATTTCTAATTATTAATCTTCCTCTCCTTTTGTCTGTGAGCATTAATGCTGTTGAATTGTCAGATTTTTTAAGGCACACTAAAAAAAGAGAAACTTTTCCTTACCATTTGATTAATAAAAATTGTTAATCCACTTATGTATTGTTGGTGTTGCTGCTGTTATGAATTCTACATAAATTTCTATGCACAGTGCATTCTCAGTTTAATTTATGGCTGTTTTTTGCGCTCTCTTTCTTTCCACAGCTACTAATACTCACTGCTTATAAAATTATTAAAAATGACTATTAAAATATTGTCTTTGTAGCTAATGCTTGTATTTTCATTATTACTATTATTATAGCTTCGCGTACAAGCAGTGAAAGAGAAAGCAGTGAAAGAGAAATTAAATCGAATTGCCGGCTTGATAATAATTCAACAGTAATTTATATATGAAAGTATAAACTGAATACTTTTGTGAGAGATGTAAGGAGATTTTTGTAATTATACAGCATAAGAAATGAAACGTGATGCTGATAATTGAAAATCTCACGATTGAATGATAAAGTAATTAGTCTTAAGCAATTTGCATGAACGTGTCAATGTTGCATTTCTTATAGGTATGAAAATGTTTAATAATTCTTACAATTATGGGAAAAATTTGCAAGAAAATATCTTAAGATGATTACACGAGGTGTTAGAGGTAGTAATGATGTCTTGAGATGTTTAGAATTACAATATCAAGTAGGCAATTTGATGCTGAATATTTTCTTGGAATAAGAAGAACCCGAGCAGCACTATGTGTTTGACAATATACCATTCAGTCAGCTATAGAACGCTTACAGCTATGAAGACTGATTTTGAATTAGCCATGGTACGATATCGCGAAGGCTGAAAAGAAATGACCCACATTTACTGCGTTCACTTAATGTAAAAAAACGGAATCGCCGCCATGTGCCGTCCATTCAAAAAAAGAAATAATAACAATTTTATGCTGTATAAAGTATAGCTATGATATGCTATATATAAAGTTTTGAAATCTTTCTTTGCAAATGTTGACAGATTAAGTTCGCGACTCATGAACTCTTAAAGACTGTTGAGAGAGGTAGAATTGCATTTTGTATCCGAAATTTGCTGATGAATACAACAGGCATAGGACATGTTTACGAGAACATGCTCTACATAAATATACATGCTTACGAGAACTTATTACATGCTTACTCTCCGTTCCTGAGAGTATGATCTTTACCTGCTAGAGTGAGAGTAAGGTTTCCTGATGCCGAATCAGAAACTTCTCGGGTAATTTTGGTGCGGTCTCGAGAAATTGTCGAGAAACCTTAGTTGATAGTAAATGATATAGACAAAAGCTTAGAAAATCACCTGATCACTAACGATTTACTCAACTAACGGAGAAAGAATGATGAGCAGGGTTATTAAACATCAAAAGGTACCTTTGGTATCGTATTCGTTTGGCATCTCCATACCATATGCATCCAGAAATATTAGCAATCTTTCCCATTCATCCCTACAGTAAATACAGTCAACCTACTTTTTCTATCAAACTCTCAAAAAAATCTAATTACAAAAACTCAATAGACACGCTTTTCAAACTTAATTACTAAACAGAACATGCACTAAATTTTTGGAAACTTTTTTCACAAAGACACATGCCTCTTGAAGTTATTTTGATCTCAATCTGAGAAATTGTTAATTTAAAAGCTTCTTAGAAAATTAATCAAAGCGTGAATGAGTTTGAATAGAATGCTGGAGGTGTAGTTAAACAAATTTGATCACCTACTTGCGCATGCTTCTTTTGGTGATGAATTTAGATCTGAATGAATTAAATGTTTAGATTAAAACACGTTCTTGATGATTAATCTTATTTATTTGGCATAATTTAAGCAATTCCAGTAAAATTCAAATTAAACCAAATGTATTTGTTAATTATAAAAGCCAAAAGTATCACTGCTGCACTAATTTTCTTACTAGTTCCACACACATTACTGTGAACATAAATTAATGATATAAGGAAGTAACAGACGACTAAAAATAAATGAATAACTCTATTGACTCCAGAAATGTTTTCATTCCAAATTATGATGGGCAGGAAGAAGAACTTTGCAACTGATGCAAGCATGTATCCATGAAATAAATCCAGTGTTAAACTCCGATTTGTGTAGAGGATTCCAGGAGTCCACATTGATATTACACGGATAATGATGAAAAATGATAAATTTGACAGCACAATTTGAAGAGTTGACAAGTAGAATCCTTTTTCCATAAACAGTGGATCCTTAATGGATTCGTTGGTTGTAAAATAATTCTTCTTATTTTCTGACAGCTCATTCCATAGGAAATAACTCTCAACAATCGTAATAATCATCAATATTTTATATAAACCTTTACAGCTTGAATTGTATAGGACATGTCGCTGGACTTTAGTTGATAAAAGAATTAAGTTAATAATTATGTACAAGTTGTCATACTCGATAAATGGATCAGCAAGAAGGCTGCAATTCTTGCATTCTGTGAGTTTCTGGACAGTTGGACTGTAAACATGATAAAGTTCTTTTACTGGATATCCACAATTCACACAGCAGTAGGTTAACTCTTCGGCTTGTGGTTTTGCACTTAATGTTTTGATTTTTGATCTCAGAAGTTCCATTTTCTAGAGTTTTAGGTCAGGAACAGCTGCAGCTCTGTAGTTTATTTGATGAATTCTTGTTTTTGATTAAATTTCCAATTTTTATTGAAATTATTTCAATTTATCTCCTCAAAAAATCAGCTAATTACTCGAAATCCTTAACAAATCCAACTCCGCATGACTTAATTCAATTCTGCCTTCAACAATTTAACAATTTTATGTAATTCACAAATATTTTTCAAGAATTTCACTCAATAATAATATTTAAACCTTAGAGCAATTTATTTTAATCATATATGCCTACTTTGATTTGTATACAGAAAAATTGTAAACAGTTGTCATACCAAAATGCCCAACAGACGTTATTATATCCCCCAAATGTGGGTAATCTTCTTTTTGGATGAACAAATCTTTTGGATAATTTGGAAGGAAACAGTCACAAAAGTAAATAAACAGAGATACTCAATTTAAAAATAATAAATGCACAATGAATATTTGCCGGGTGTGCTTGCATGAAGGCAAGACAGAGGTTGTAGCAATTTATGAAACCATAAATTGTCGGACAGTAGCTGGAATGGTCAATTTTTGTTCTGGAATTGAGGTAAGTTTTGTAGCAATAAATCCAATGAGTATTTTAGTGCCTAAATTTTTAAAAATTAATTCGAATCAGAACTAATTTTAAATGACTCTAGGAGGTAAAGAGCTGGTGCTCAAGAGCATGATAAGTTCTCTAGAGTACCCTTACAACTATATTGATGAGTTCTTAACGTTACTCTCTAACATCAATTTCTTTTACTTTTAAGGTATCATCCCAAGACTGTCTTCCTCAAACTGTCTGTTCACAATGTCTAGAATCATTAATCTTAGCATGCAATATAAAGGAACTGTGCATAAATTCAGACAAAATTCTTAAGCAGCAAATCGAGTCAATTAAGGACAAAGTGGTACCAAATTTTGAAATCAAATCAGAAGCTCACCTTGATTCTGATTCCAATATTCAAAATGATGATAGGATATCCAATAGTAATTTTGAATCATCTAGTCGAAATCAAGAAGATAGACTATTTTTGAGTGAATCAAAAGGGAAGCTGTCATCAGTATCAGAGTCACTACAAAATGATTCTCTTCAATCACAATCAAAAGCTACTCCAACGAAAAAGTCAAAGACTCGACAGTCAAAACACAAATCCCGAGAACCTCAATTGCCATTTAAATGCTACCTTTGTGATATGGAATTTAGGTACAGAAAGGAAAAGTATGAGCATCTTGAAGTGTTTCACACAACTGATGAACTAAAATGCAAATTATGCAAGCATAAATCCCAAACTGCTAGAGGACTTGATAATCATATTATGGTCCACGAGAATCCAGACTTATTGTTCCATATGTGCCATATCTGTGGAAAGAAAAATTACCAAAAAGCTTGTGAGCTAAGACGTCACATTAAGTTAGCCCACGGCGACAAGACAAAACGTTTAATTAATTTTTACTGTGATAATTGTGACTTTAAGACATTCTCAAAGATGAACATGAAGAGGCATTTGAGTACGATACATCTAAAAATTAAAGCTTTCGGATGTCATCTCTGTCCAGACAAGAAATACACATCAAAAATTACACTTGATCAGCACATGATATCAAAGCATGGACAAGAAACTGATTTTATTTGTCAGTGCTGTAAACGGAAATTCCCGACAATGTCATTTCTAAGAAGTCATTTAAAGTCAACATGTTCAGGAAGTCCTGGATCTGTAAGGGAACGTGGAGATCCCAATGAATATAGAGAGCCTTTATATGATGAATTAGATCACTACAGATGTAAACTTTGTGGATTAGTTTTTGAAGGAAAAGGAAAAATTGCACAACATTATGCACAGAGGCATAAACATAACAATTCTTGTGATTTATGCTCTGCTACATTCAACAGTTACTCAAATTTAAAGAAACATATCCAAATTCTTCACAATAAGATTCATAAATATAGTTGCAGCTATTGTTCTAGGTCTTTTGGACAGAAGAATCAATTACAGTCTCATATGTAAGTATTTTGATGAGTTCTTCCTGAGAAGCACATGATGTAGAATTTGCTAGAGCTCGAATTCGATTAGAATTTTGAATGAAGTCAAGTCGATTTTAATCGAATTTTCCATACAAAATCTAAGTCGACTTTTGAGGAAATGGCTGAAAATCTGGTCACTAGCTGACTTAATTTTGGCTTGGGTCTTGATTTCATCGGATCTAACTCGGAAACATAAGGTCAAATTTTCGACTATTTCTATGTTAAATGCTCTTCTGGGTTAGTTCCTGAAATTAATAAAATTATATTTTCTTCTATTTGATCTTCCAGAAATACTCACACTGGCGACAAGTAAGTATTCTCGAATAGTACAAATCGGTTAATCGATCAATAATTCAACCCAAACCTAGACAGATTCTATAAAAATCAGGCCACATGACACAACTACGCCGTTCTGGTATCGAATTTAAATCGATTAACCGACTTGTGCTCTTGCTGACGATACTTCAACTTTAATTTTCTGACATAAATTTATTACAGACCGTTTCAGTGCAAATTTGACTTTTGCAGCTTTCGAAGTGGCGATTTATCAGCTGTTAGCAAACATCAGAAAAAATGTGAAAATAATCCTGTCAATAAAATTTAAAATTTTTGAAAAAGTTAAAAATTTATTTCAAAAACTATGAGTAATAATTATAATCAAATTTAAATTCTATCATAAATCCATAAATTCTTGATAAATCCTTCTATTATCCTTCCTGCAAAAATCATTCCTCCAAAATCTGTTTCATCAAAAATTAGCCAACCCTAAATAATTTTTCCAGCAGAGTGAAAAATGTTTGATTCTACAAGAAAATTCCAGCATCTGCAATATTTTCCTTATTCGTGTGTCTTTGATTATTTGAGACACCATCTAGATATGCTGTGCATCCTAACTAGAAATAATTGAAAATTCGACATCAGTTAAGGATTTTTGAAAATTTTCGTGAGCAGAACAGCTAAATTAATTGAATTATTAGATGATTGCTGATATTTGGATCAATTATCCCGAGCGACATAATGTATGGAAAATGTCAAATGGCACCATGTGTCGCATGAGTCAATTAAAATAATTCCATTTGAATTTGAAGGATTGGAATGGATATTTACAATTCAGCTTTAATATTTTAGTGGATGCAGGTGTGAACTATAAAGCAAAATGTGGTTTTATAGAACTCAAAATAGATTCATGTTAGATTTTCGTGAGAAAAAAGCAGAAATTAAAGTCGAGTTTAGTAGATTTAACTGAAAAGCACAAATCTGTTAATCGATTAAAAATCCGGAACCTGACCTGGGCGACTTTAGCTTGATGTCGGACGCGATTTAAATCCTGCTCGTTTCTAGAGTCACGCCGGATTTGTGCTAGATTTTAGGTCGATCAACCAAGTCTTCAAATCTCTCAATTCAGATTGCTTAGAGATAAATGGATCAAAACTGCTTAAAGTCAATCTGCTTCCCATTCTGCTTAAAGACAGGATCTAATAATAATAGAAATCTACACATATACTACAATATGCAATACACTATAGAAACATATTAAGCATAATATCAGGCAAAAAGCTACACACTTTGTTACTTAAATTCTTAATCACAGCCACAACCACAATCAATCTCAGTCACATTAAGTAGCAAATATCTTTAAAGTAATTCTGAAAATTTTTCGCACGATAATTACCAAATATTATGTCACATTACGCTCATCACCGTTTTCACTCAAGGCTGAAGCATAACTTTTCGTCATTTTTAATTAAATTAAAATCCATGTCTTCATGCTGATTATAAATTAAAGCTCATCAAAGCAAAACGTAGAAATAAAACTAATTTTGTCACTTATTTTCCTGTTTTTTTTTATGTTCACACATGCTACATATGAGAACAAATTTCAAAGCTCAAATATGAGTTAAAACAACTTCGTATTAAATGAAATTTCATTTGAGTCAGCATAAAAAAGCACAGAGGAAGAGAGAAATAAAAGTCAAAAAGTAGAAACAAATATAAATTGAATCAATAAAGTATTCATCAAGTTGAAAATAG
Organism: Chironomus tepperi; assembly: GCF_022539635.2. Lineage (NCBI taxonomy): Eukaryota > Metazoa > Arthropoda > Insecta > Diptera > Chironomidae > Chironomus > Chironomus tepperi. The sequence continues at coordinate 58,519 of NW_027226600.1, read as the reverse complement.
CTTTGCAAAACTTGAAATTGATTTAATAGAGAATGATGAAAATATAAAAAAAATGTTGAGGGGCTGAGTACCTGAAGTGAATAGTCTAGCACATTGAATATAATATAGTTTAAAGCTGACTAGACTGATGAGTTTAATGAAATTTATTGATTTATTTTGAATTGATTCTGAGAATTTGATGAAAATTCTTCTGGAGTTTGAGTGCAGAATTTGTTGGGATTTTTATGATTTAATTCGAATTTTTGAGATTTTTCAAACTCATAATTGCATTTTTTATGTCGAAAAACTTCGAATTAAAATCATTAAATTTCTCAATTTTGGCAATTGAATGTTTCATCCAAATTATGAAATTATAAATGCAACTAGTGTAGCTTTATGCCTGGCTTGGGGTTGTAATACTGATATTAAAACACATACAGTAAAGTATTGAGTATCGATATTGCAATTAATACTTACTTTGCTGATCAAATTGATCAATTCCAATTCATGACCTTCCATAAATGTCGCCTAAAGCTGGTTCTATCGCTGACTTCCACTCTCCAATCCCTAATGCCAAGTACAGTACTGTCTCTATCGACTGCCTCTTTCCAAGAATTCTTTGGTCGCCCACGTGCTCTTTTGCTATTGAAAAAATCAGTTTTGAAAAGCTTAATTAAAGGAGTTTCCACAAATTTTCTAATAACATATCTAGCCCATCTAAGCCAGTTCTCTTTAATTTGCTTTGCAATATCAACAACCCTGAACAGCTAATATATATATATCCACATTGCAAATACCGATATTAGTATTACTTCACCAGATAATATTTGGTCTATTTAATATTTTAATAAAATAAGAAATTGTCAAAATCAAATTGATTTTAATGAAAACGAGTTAAATTAGTGACAATTCAATAAAAATTTAAACTTCAACTTTTCCAAATCCATCACTTCATCTTTCAAAATTAGTCATCTCCAACTTCAAAACCTTTCGCAACATTTGATCTGGAAGTTTATGAATTTTTAAAATTGAATTCAAGTTTAAAACTTTAAAACTAAAATTGAGTTTAAAATTTTATACTTTTTAATCACGAGTTTTGAATTGACATGAAAATTAATAGCATAAAGTCTGATAGATACTACAGACAGACTATGTCTAGAAGAGGAAGAAGATTTTGGCGTGAACATGACAAAATAATTAAGTTTTTGTTTTAAAGTCATGAAATTTTCAAGAATTTTTTAAGAGTTTTGATGAAATTTAGCTGGTTTTGAAGGTTCAAGGATTGATAAATTTCAATCAAATTCTGTTATTCAGTGAAATTTATTCATGAGTAGCCCGAGCGACACACTCTGGCAGACAAAGAGTATGTTCTAAAGACTAGAGTGAGCTAAAAGCAACGCTCATGAACATCCTCATCTAATAAATTTAAGGTAAGCAAGCTCTCGATAGTATGGTCTTTGCCTGTTAAGCACTAATAAAAAAGGTTCCGTCTTGGATCTTTTAAGGATCTGCTAAACCTCTTTTAATAACACCAAATGGAAGTCTGTTTTTAGGTGCCATACGGACGCTTAGGTGGCTCGTTGGCGAGATGGTTTTGTATCGCAGTTCCTGATCTCAATGATCTGAATAGTTAAAGGTTTTTTTTTGTATGGACGCTGAACGTAGGCTGTCAAAATAATAAAAGACTTATATGGGAATCTTAAAAGAATCTGAACTTCAACCAATCCCCTTAAGAAATAATAAGCATTAACTACCCGGGAAGTCTCAGTCTCGGTCTCGGCATCGGGATCACTTAGCGAAGCCTTCCTCATTTGTGCCGCTCGGGTAAGGCAATTTTCTAAACTTCATCAAGTCCCCCTGAGCATTAATAATTTCAAATTATTATAAAAAATAAATTAAACAATTAAAATCAATTTTAAAAGAAATCTACACAAAAAAAATAAACAAGAAAAAAAATCATTCGACAGCATGAGATTCTCAAATAGGAAATACAAAATGATTTTTAGACATTGAAAAATAAATTTTTCGAAAGCAATTATAGTGAAATAAATATTCAGAAAATCATTTTAATTATTAAAATTTTCGGAAATTTCTGTTCATTTTAATAATAATAATATTCTTCAAGATGAAACGAAGTGGGAAATTGAGCAAAAAAGTTTTTATTTCTAAAATAACAAGACTTTTCCTATCGGAGGCTTACGCTTGCTTCCGTAGCACAATATAATAAATACATACTAAATGAGTGCCGTTTATGGAATGAGATATTAAAGTTCTAGGTTTTCAAGCGAATGGAAATAGAAGTGAGAGTCTCAGATAAAAAATCTCTCTTCACAGTACATTAAACGGTGAATTTAGTATTATTATTTGTATTATGTTATTTTTTTTTCCTATACTTCGTTCACCCATTCTTTCATTTACTACATAAACATTTTATACTGAGCGATTTTTTGTGTGTTCATGAGAGTTGGGGGATGTTTTTATGGTCGAATTGTCTGGATCATTGATTGGAGAGTAGTTAGAGAATTTTTTCAAAAGGGTTCCTTTTTAAAATAGAATTTCTTGACGATTCTGTTGAAAACAAAGGGGTCCACTTTGATTAGGATCTTATTCTTGAAGAAGGAGGTTGTTCAATTACTCATTTAATAAAGATGTTTTTATGGGATTTATAGTTGATTTTTCAAAAGTTTTCTTGTTTGAATTCAAAAGTTGAGATCTTCGAGCAGTACAATCAGGCAAATTACAATATTCCTCTTAAAAATTGGTCGAAATCAGCCGTCTTGGTGTCGTTAGAACAACTTAGGGGTTGTCCTTTAATGTAGTGATATAGAGGTACACTAATGAGCATGCTGTGCTGTTTAGGATCAATATCATATTAGAATCATTAGAAAAAGTGCTAGACCCTAGCGAGCAAAGCGTGTGGTACCAAAAGCTGAGTAAGCTTAAAGCAATGCTCAAAGATATACTCGTCTAGTATATTTAAGGTGAGCAAGCCATCGAGGGCATGCTCTTTGATTATTATGGCAAAATATTAACTATATTTCCAGTTATAATGTCAATTCTATGACAAAACCCGTAAATTTGTTCCACCGGCTTTGATTAGAACTCGAAAGGGCATAGAATGCCAGCATAAGGTGAGGACAGAAAATTTGTTCAAACTATAAGACAGAGGTTGCAACAGGGTAAGATGGAAAGTATTTTGCTGTAACTCTAGCTCTTTAAATGAGTTGTGTCAGCTATGGTACTAATTACATATATAGGCTTGAGATATTAAGTTTTTGGCTTAAGTCACTTCACACAGTAAAGACAACATTGCGAATAGAATCTGAATCCTTGAATAGATTCTAAATCCTTGATCAGAACCTCAAACTATATCCCGAAAAACAAAAGCCAATGTCATTTATTTTAATTCTCAAGAAAATGACTATTTCCAGAATTAACAAATTCAAAAATGCTCTCATGTCTTCAATTAACCTATATTTCTCTACCATTTTCAAACACATAACATAAACAAAGTTCTTCTGCATACACAACACCGTATACTGTGTATATATTCCAATCTGAGATCCTGGAAAAAAAAATGTTTATCACATTTTATTATTGTTTTGGTAGTCTTAGGTACATTTCATCACCATAACATGAGAGAATATAGACATCAAGAAATGGGTTAAATGATACATCATTAAGAAATATCAAAATAAACATTTCTCGTAAGTATAGCACAGTGAAATTTTATTATTATGAACACAAGGAGATGAAAATGGCACGTCTTGAAAATTTTCTTCACATTTTTTTTCCTTTTCTATCTCTTTTTGATGTGTCTGGACGTGTTGAAAAAAGAGACACCAAAATAATATTTGTGTACATAAGGAAAAAAAAAATATGAAGAGATGAAGCTCAACAGATAAATATTGTCATTATGTCTTGTCGTGATTCGCTTATGTTTAGCATTCGTCCTTACTCTACAGCTTTTTTATTTGTTTGACTTTCGCCAACAAGCATCTAAAATATATTCGGTCATAAAAAAATATCTTAGAGATGGAGAATATTTTAAGCTGTCTAGAGTTATATGGAGAGTAATCGACAAAATGAAAAACTGAGCATAAAAGAGATTTTTTTAAAATTTTAAATCAAATAAGGGGGAAATTTGAGTTTAGTAGCACTTAACGTTACGATGTGATTTTTCAACTATAATTGAATGAGTTATATGGAGCAATTTTCTTATAAAACAGGCAAAGATAACGATTTTAGGTACTAGTGTCGTCTTTCTTAGGGTGGCCAGAAGATTTTTGCAAATTATCGGAACACTTTTGGAAAAAATCTTTTTTTAGACTATTTTATGTCTTGATATTCAACTATTTAAATTAGGTTAAAAACTTGCAAAAAAGTGCAGAAAATAATTGACGGCTTGAACCATGACCTTCAAAGAGAAAATGTTCAAAATTTACCCAAAATTTTAAAATTTGTACCGAGTTTTCGATTTCTTGAAGAATCGAGACATTTTGAGGCTTTGTCGGGACACAGCAGCAAGGGTGAAAAGTACAGAAGCGTCCCGGTAAAAATGGCAACCTGCATTGCTCATAGTGATAGGGGTAATTGGGTGTGAGTTGAGATATCAATTAAGCTTCAAAGAATGAGATGAAGGATAAAACCTACGGAGGAATTGGATAAAACAATAATGATCCGATTTCTTGACCCTGAGCGGAATTAGTTGATGGTAAGTTAATATCCAGTTGATGGCTAGTCATTACGTATTTTTGTATGTTCGGGGACATTACGTAATATAATTTAAGTTATTTGTCCTTCTGTCCTTCTGTCCTTCTGTGTCCTTGTGTACTTCTGTCCTTCTGTCATTCTGTCCTTTTGTCCTTCTGTCCTTCTGTCCTTCTGTCAACAGAAGCCCGACTAATCGGTAAATCAAGATTTTCCCACAATGCTTGGTGGGGAATTTTTTTAGTTACAAAATAAGTGAATAGTCCATGAAGGAAATTTGCAACCCACAATTGACCGGTTTTTAAAGTAGTGGGCAAAATGCATATGAGCCACCTAGAATTTCTTGGAATGACGTGAATCGTTTACCGTGTACAGTCTCGGTAGAGACTAACCACCAAAACTTGCCGCGAAAAATAAAAGGTTGCCCACGACTTTTTTAAAGTGTTATTCACATTTTAACGCAAATTGATTAACACTTCACTTTAACTAGTACAAACTACCTTTTATTGACTTAACGCTTAAAATATTCATCATAAATCACTGCTAACAAACTAAAAATTATTGAAAAATGAATAAAATATTTCAAAACCCCCTCAACTCCTACCGCAAAAATTCACACAATCTCTTCAAACCTTAAATGTAATTATTCTATGCTTGAAATTGAAAAAAAGTTTATTCCAACCACAACATCAGCAATAAATGAATCATGAAAATATCAAAAAAAAAGCTTTAAAAGCACTTTGTGTGATTTAATTTGAAAAAGTGCTACAAAAAATTTTCGACATTAATAAGTCATTAAATAAATTTAACGTAATTTATTCCATCAAGTAATTTCAATGTGCATTAAATTATATTGAAAATGCTGAATGACTGAAGAATATAGTTTCAATGACGGTTGGTTGCTATTCAGTTGGAAATTGTAATGATGATATTAAGGAGAAAGTCTAGTGATGTGGAAAATTATAATTAAAGTTGAATTTCTGAATAAATATTATTTGCGGTATTTATTTTTCCTTTTGATGTGCATGCTGAGCATCTAGGTAAATTGTGACTAGGTAAGTTGTGACAATTTAAAGTTTTGGATGTTTCAATTGCTAGGCAATGAGAATCTTGAGTAACTTTATATTAAAGACTCTTGAATCTTTTTGATTTTGATTCAATAATTTATTGTCTTACAACATGTGATTTTACGGCAACAGGCAATTTTTTGTTTGAAGCATTTACGGATGATTTGGTGATTTTTTTCTTTCATCTTAAATAGCTCTTGAATTTTTTTTCCGCATGTGTATCCTTTGAAGTATTTTTTGAATGATTTTTTTTGAAAGGAAATTTTTCGTTGAAAACGGATGTTCACTTACACTTACGTTTGGTAGATTGGATGAATAGAAGTAAAATTTTTATCATTCGAGAATTTAGAGTTCATTTTTTGTATTTCACAAGATAGAATGTTGGAAGTTACTGGCTCCATAGGGCGGACATCTGGTGATTTTTGATCGGGACGACGCTGTAGTGCTTTTCTCATTTTCTGCTGTGTCTTGATAAAACAGTGTTGTCTGAATTGTGAGCCGCGGCACACTATTTACTTCCTTACTTACTGGAACCATGCTCCGACTTGGAGCCTTCCAAAATATTCTTTTGTAGCTTTCTTTGTTTGTGGGCCTGCCACCCAACAAGCGACGGTTTGAGTAAGATTTTAATCTAATCTTTTGAGTACAGATCCCGGAACAGCTTCGGTCGCCACACACTTGACATTTGGTCAGCTTCGGTGTCAGACTTCGACTTCCCCAATTCATTTTCCCTTAAGTTCTTCATTTCTCAAAAATATATTAAGCTCTGTTTGATGATTTAAAGCTTTATAAACTCATCGTAACCATAATAATGCCCATATTATTAGGAGTGTAAATTGTGACAGCACAAACTTTTGTGATAAAATGTCTTCTTTTCATACAAATTCACAGCTAATTTTATGTGGGGCTTCTTACTACAACTAATGATAAATTGTCATTCTTTCTGTATAATATATTCTAGTAAATACTTGCTTACTTACTTCGCTGGCAGGACAGATCAAATATGATCTATGGTCTCCCTCACATGATGTCTGGAACTGAGATTATCGCTGGCACCCGCTTGGCAAATTTTTCAGTACCAAATGCTGCAAAATTCTGGTTAATAATAGAATTTTTACTAAATTTTTGATTGAATTAAGAATTGTTATCTGAAAAATTAATAAAAAGTTGATAAAAGATAATATAAAAATTTTGGTTCAAATGTCAAATTCAAAATTCAGCTCAATTACCTTTTCCCATTGCTATATCACTCAATCAGATTATATGTTTAAATAAACATGATTCCATCATTCCATTAATTATAATATTTAACTTTCAGCTCACATTTCTAAAGTCATAGCATTAATTAACCATAAATCTGCCATAAATTCGAATGCTTCAAACTAGAAAATGAGCAAAAGTCAATCATTGACTGTGCTTATATTCCATAAAATATCTCATTTTACCACATTTAATATGATTTAATATTTATTCATCATTATACACCTACAAATATCACTATTGATGTAAGATATTATCGCATTATTATATACAAAATCAATAGTGAACTAATTCAATTATCACTATAGCTTCATGGAATTCATTTATTTTATTATATTCATACATTATTAAGCACCCACACTTGAATCAATGAAATAATAAAGCATTCATAAGAATAAAATGTGTGATAAATTCATGTTTATGCACCTACTATAAGAGGTACTTCAAAAAACTTACATCACATCATCAGAAAATGAATCTTTTCAGGTACAAATTATCTCAATCTATGACAGTGATGCGCAACCTTTAATTGTGGTGTGGCACAACTAGGTGCTAATTCTAGATCAAAACCGCACACGGGAGGCGTGCAGCCATGTAAATGCGGACCTCCATCCGAGGATTAACTCTAGCCACCTCTAGCTCCCTCTAGCCCCTTCTATCCCTTTCTAGCCCCCTCTAGTCCTCTCTAGCTCCCTTTAGCCCCTTCTATCCCTTTCTAGCCAACTCTAGTCCTCTCTTGCTCCCTCTAGCCCCTTCTATCCTCTAGCCTCCTCTAGCCTCCTCTAGCCTCCTCTAGTAAGCTTTTATGGCTACGTCCTTGCCAAACGGCTTATAGCATTTTCAGGAATTTCTAGTGTGCCACGGCACACATGCTACCCACCACTGATCCATACGCATATACTACCAAATGAATGTCTGTTATAGTAATTTCCAACACAATCCTAGTATATTTTCTCTCCTATATTTAAAATGATACGTAAGCATGTGAGAAGAAAAAAAAAAGGCAAAACGTTTTTGGTAGAAAATAGAGGAAAAAGTAGTATCACATATAATAAATTGCTAAGAAGATTATATTAAGAAGAATTTATTTTATTGTTTCCTTTTCTCTCCCTCATACTGACTCCTGTTCCACCTATATTCCCACACACACACTTTACCTTCCATTCCATAAACATTTTGCTTTATTTTTTTGTTTTGTTTCTCTCCTGATGGCTTCATCGTGCGTTATCGTACAATGTGTAACACAAATACACGTTTTAGAACCTCAAGATCCGGATATACAGTAACACGAAAAAACGGAAATATAAGTGGAAAGTAAACAATATAGGTGAATGAAATGATAATAAAAATATTGGATGGAGGAGGAAAGTACACGAACACCTGGTCACCATTAAAGCCATTAAAGTGAACATTAAGTCATATGTCTTCGTCTTATTCATAATTTCACCTTTTTCCTCATCTTCTTTCATTTGCTTTTCGTGTGCTTTTTATTATGGCAGATGAAAATGTATTCCTAGAACTTATTCTTCTTTATCTTTATTATTGTATTGTTCGGAGAAAAATGAAATAGATACTAGTAAAATTTGTTGGCAATGGACTAAATGAAACTTAAATCTTTGTAACAAGATAATTATACTTTTTGTTACTTTTCGGAATATTTCATGGATTGTTGGAGATCTAAATATAGTTGTTAATGGCAACTAACAATGTTATTGGATTTTTGCTAGTATCTTTAATGTTTGCAATTTGTATTGATAATTGGCAAAGAACAATTAGCGTTTGAGCAATCTTCATACACAAACTAAGAGAGCCCATATATTGTAGTTGATCTGTGCGGACAGCGAAGTAAGTACGTAAGTACCGGAACATACAAAGAGCATGCTCATGAGTGTGCTCACCAAGTTAAGCATGCACAATTACATGGTATAATCAGAAGCACGTTCATTTAGGTGAGTAAATTAATTGTTTGAAGGACCCAATCTTATGAGCTGGAGGAACTGCGACTAAGATTGTATTGTACCCCACCCTTTTTTAAGTTCTGTTATTCATTTTTATAGTAGAATCTAAATCACTTGCAAGCTTCGCTTATTGTAATGATGCTAAAATGTCATTAGGCCATGAGATCATGATCATAATGCAGATTTTACAGGGCTTTTTTGAAATCCGAACTCCAGTCGAAGCTTTTCTATCATTAAGTCCTGTCAATTCTGACCTGATGGGATTCTGATGTACCTTTCAATGAACCTAGTTGCATTTCATGTGTACACAAATCTGTCTAGAAAACTATCTAGACACAAGGACGTCCTTGTGGATATTCTTAGCAATTAAGACACATTACGTACCAAAGTCATCAAAACTGTTCCCAACACACAAGCCGAAATTCGTAACTTAAACGACGAAATGAAAGAAAAGTTTGAAAACTAGGCAAAACCTTGAATTAAAGCTACAACTTTTGACATATACAGCCATCATTCTGCTATTTTTCTCAGAAGATTATATTTAAATTTGTGCAATTTTTCAGGTATTCTTTAACTTTTTTTACTTACTTACTTCCTTGCTGGAATCATGCTCCGATGTAGAACCTAGGTTTCTACAAAACGCCTTCCATCTGACTCTATTGAAGGCCTTAAAACAAAGTTTGTAATTCTTCAACTTTACGCCCATTAAATTATTGCAAAACAGCTTTTTCACCAACTCAAAAAATTGTCAACTTTCAGCGAAAGCAAGCATCTCAAACAACAAAAAATAAATAATTGGATGAAAATTTCCCATTTACAAAACATGAAAAGAAAACACCATATAAGCAACAAAAAAAAGCTGAATAAAACATCAACTCACAACACCTCATCAACATATAAATGCTCAATTTTCTCCCGAATCATACAGTAAGAATGTCTCATCATTTTTTGCTATGCTTCATATTTATATCATATTATACAGTAAAAGGAATAAAGGAAAAAGAAATATATGACAACAGTCAGATGAGAAAACAAATATTATTGCTTGTTTATTTATCATGAGGATTTACCGTACGTACGTTTCGCTTAGAAGTACCTTGCACTAAAAAATAAAGGAACAAACGACGAAAAAAAAAAGATGATGTTGGATGGAATGAGGTAGATGAGATTTATACACACATTTTCCAGCCATTTCTTGTTCATAACACAAAAATATTGCTAAGCTTGTTGTTTTTGTTATTATTTTTGTCTGTCTCCCTGCTCTCGCCGTGTATTAATGTTGTCGCTGTCGCATAACATTGTCAGGTTTAATGTTGTTTTAAAAAAAAGCTCATGTTTTTTCACAGTTCCTTTTATTGCTTTTTTTTGTTGCTTAAAATCTACTCTGAGTTTTTTTGAAGTCATTGCGTGTATATCACAAAACCTATATCACTATATTAATCAAGTCTTTCTCATCTTTTTGACAGTTCTGACTAAGTTCTCTGTTTTTTCACACCACGAAGATTTATTTTATTATCATGGACACAAAAAAAAATATTTTCTCATCTTCATCAGACTCATTTAAATAAATTTTTTGGGTTCTATTCTAGGGCGGCCATCTTCTGTCCTTTTCTACTTTGCTGCTGTGTCCCGATAAAGCCACAAAATGTCCCGATTTTTTAACAAGTCGAAAACTCCACACAAATATTGGAATTTTGGTTAATTTTGAACATTTACCTTTTGAAGGTCTATCGACAGCTTCCTTTTAGGAGTTCTTCGATCTACCACGAGCTCTCTTACCATCCACAAAGTCTGATTTAAAAACTTTATTTAGTGGAGCTTCTACAGGTCTTCTAATAACGTGTCCAGCCCATCGGTGCCTGTTTACTTTGACTCTTCTTGTAATATCAGCCTCTCCATATAGCTGGTACAGTTCTACATTACTTCTACATTTATATTGGTCACCTTCTTTCTTAGGTCCAAAGCTGGTCTAAAGATAACTCTTAGGATCCTCCTTTCAAATACTCTATTTGCATGTTCATCTGCTGCATTCATATTCCATGATTCAGCACCATAAAGCACTGCTTGTCGGATGAGCGTCTTGTACATGGTTAATTTGGCATAATCTTTGAATATTAGGACTCAAAATAGGCCCAATAGTGCCAAACTTAGAAATATCCGGATATTTTTAGAAAATCCACTGGCCACCCCATTCTATTCACACTTTTTGTTGTCATTCTAGCCTCAAAAATTTGAAAAGTTTTACATCTTCTTTGGCAAATTTTTGGTTCTATGTCTTATTATTTATGTTTTGGGTTAAGATATTTTAAGTCTTTTGGTAGATGATAAAAAAATAATGTTTATTTTACACAGGAACATTTTATTGAATGGTTTTGGAAATACTTTACAATTTTTTATGATTTCGATGCTTAATAATAAAATGAGCATTACATAAAATAGGAGAAAAATAGGTGGATTAGTCAATAGACTTGAATTTTATTTGGACTTTCCTCGAGTTTTTTACTGTAGAATGGATTAGGGTATCAAGGATAAGTGTTGGTTTGGAATTCCAATGTAGCAGCGGCTTCACTGGAGTCTGAAAATTTCTGTCTAAATGTATTTCAACAACATCGCAACGTTGATTCTTTTGGAGATATTTTGAATATTTAGGAGTTTATATATGGTGGCTTTAAGGTTTAATTACATATTGATAGCTGGCGATGCGCTTAGTTCCATCGATAGCATGAAGACATTCAATATTTTATAGAACTAATCATCTACAATTGACAGGCTATGAAAAAACACAAAAATTTAAATTTTTTAATATTCCTTTATTCATTATGTATTCGGCCTGGTCGAAAATTTGAGGAAATTTCAATAACGGTTTTTCATAATTCAAATATCATAGAACAATTTGTGTGAATGCAACAAAAATTTGGTTTGAAAAAAAAAATCACTAAATCTATTCCATTACCTTTGATTAAGATCGATTATCGACCAGAATACACTTTATTTAATCATTTTCTGCCTGAATATTAGTTCAATTCTATTTCATTAATTAGTTTTTAATGATTCTTTGTTTGTTTACAATAATTTTGCTGACTAAATTTCGTTGAAAAAATTCAAATTTATGGCCAACCGTTACATAATTTTTTAACAAAAATGTTAATTTTACTATCTTAAACAAGTTTAATTTCTAAATTTAGTGGTCAGCAATGTCAGTAAGAAGCCCATGCACAATTGAGTGCTTAAATTTTTAAAATAACCGTTACACAAAAAAAGTTATTAATGGCTTTGTATGCTCAAATTACCAAATCCTTAAAATTCTTCGTCAGTAACGGTTATAAAAAGGGCTCTAGCAAAGGAACTAAGCATCGAAAGTATATAAATTAGGTACCAAAATGTGTGTCTCGGCGAGTTCTATAGGATAAAAATATAAAATCGTATAGCATAATGGAAAATATTCGAGTAAATTAGTAAAAACTATCCGTTACTGACGTAGAATTTTTTTTCGACCAGGTCGTATTACTATTAATTTTGTATTCTGAAAAGTGCCCAATCACTATCTTCAATATCATCATTTGTTATACTGCGAGATATTATTTTTGATTCAATTGAATAAAATCGCATCCGTTCTAACATGTCTGAATTCATAAATCTTGGGGTATATCCCACATTATGAGATTCTACAGTTAAATGATTGCTTAAGTTGATCTTGATTTCATCCAAAATAGTTTTTCCAGGTTGAACTTGATGGCAGCTCCAGTCGATATTCATATTTTTCTCCAAATCGATACTCTTTAACTTCTTGAGACCATCAAACACGTCTTTAGGTATATATGAGATTTGATTCATGTAAAATGAGATCTTCTCAAGATTTGGAACAAAATCAAAGACATCGGAACTTAACGATGTGATTAAATTTCCATTTAGCATCAATTGTTTAAGTCCTGTCATTCCAATCAAAGCATCTTTTGGTACAGTTGTCAATCCACATGATATGATGTGAATTGACTTTAAATTTGGAAAATATTGGAACAAATTACTTGGGAAATCTCCAATATGTATACCAGCCATTATGAATACTTTGACATCAACATATGATTTGCCTTCTAGATGACTTCCATTGATGCTATAGATACGTCCCGATGGTAAGCATGGACGAGCTTGTGTGATTCGACAAACGTAAATAGTTTTGTCGCTCTTCATTGATGAGTGGTTGTAGTATTCACAGTTGAGTATCATTTTTAAGCTTGATGATTTTTGATAAATTTTACACTTTTTAAATTGAAATGATTTAAATTTTTAATAATTTTTTTAAATTTTGTCTGAATTTGTTAAATAATTTTTAATATTTTGTCTGAATTTGTTAAATAATTTTTAATATTTTGTTAGATTTTAGATTTTTTAAAACTTTTGTTAAATTGTAATGTTGTGTTTACTAAAAGTGAACAATGATTAATAACTTAAGAACAAAATTTGAATATTTTATATCCATGGTTCAGGTAAAATTACGCATAACTATTACGCAATAACATCTCAGTTCTTGAGATTCGATTTGCAAAACTTAATTTTGTTTATAGAGTTCATTGAAGTTGATACAGCAAGCAACAGAGTCAGATGGGAGGTCTTTTGTAGCAACTTAGGCTCCAAGTCGGAGCATGGTTCCAGTAAAAAAGTCAACAAAATTAAGTTATGCAAATCGAATCTCAAGAACTGAGATGTTATTGTGTAATAGTTATGCGTAATTTTACCTGAACAGTGGATATAAAATATACAAATTTTGTCCTTAAAATATCAATCATTCTTCACTTTTAGTAAACACAACATTACAATTTGACAAAAGTTTTAAAAATCTAAAATTTCTAACAAAATATTAAAAATTGTTTAAAAAATTCAGACAAAATTTAAAAAAATTATTAAAAATTTAAATCATTTCAATTTAAAAAGTGTAAAATTTATCAAAAATCATCAAGCTTAAAAATGATACTCAACTGTGAATACTACAACCACTCATCAATGCAGAGCGACAAATCTATTTATGTTTGTCGAATCACACAAGCTCGCTCATGCTTACCATCGGGACGTATCTACAGCATCAATGGAAGTCATCTAGAAGGCAAATCATATGTTGATGTCAAAGTATTCATAATGGCTGGTATACATATTGGAGATTTCCCAAGTAATTTGTTCCAATATTTTCCAAATTTAAAGTCAATTCACATCATATCATGTGGATTGACAACTGTACCAAAAGATGCTTTAATTGGAATGACAGGACTTAAACAATTGATTCTAAATGGAAATTTAATCACATCGTTAAGTTCCGATGTCTTTGATTTTGTTCCAAATCTTGAGAAGATCTCATTTTACATGAATCAAATCTCATATATACCTAAAGACGTGTTTGATGGTCTCAAGAAGTTAAAGAGTATCGATTTGGAGAAAAATATGAATATCGACTGGAGCTGCCATCAAGTTCAACCTGGAAAAACTATTTTGGATGAAATCAAGATCAACTTAAGCAATCATTTAACTGTAGAATCTCATAATGTGGGATATACCCCAAGATCTATGAATTCAGACATGTTAGAACGGATGCGATTTTATTCAATTGAATCAAAAATAATATCTCGCAGTATAACAAATGATGATATTGAAGATAGTGATTGGAACATATTCAAATTACAAAATTAATAATAATATAAAATAATGAATAAAGTAATATTAAAAAATTTAAATTTATGTGTTCTTTTCTTACTTATTTACCTCCTTAACTAGGGTGCACAAGGGCTTATTGCCGCATGAACGAACAAAAAACTTTTCCAAAGAAGATGTTGATAGAGACAGTACTTCATTTGATATTGGAAATTGACAGACGGAAGCGACCGTTAGAGTCAGCTTTAGGCGCTTTGTGAGGGACGCTATAGATCATAATTGATCTGAATGCCCAGCGAAGTAAGCAGATTTTCACCAAATCAATATTCAATACCGAAAGTAAGCAATCACCAATAATCATAAAATTGATATTTTCCCATTCTACCTTAACTATTTTCAATTGACTAAGGAAGAAGGCACTCTAAAATCTCTCTTAAATCTTACCCTTTCAAAATTTCTCAATTAAAGTTTCTAGACGATCCAAAAACTTGAAAAGTGTAAGGATTTAAAATTTTCCCAGAAATGTTATTTCAATTAAATGTTTGAGGCTTCCCCAATTTCCCTCCCCTCCCCAAATCCAGCTTTTAAATTACTTTCTATGAAAGCAAAGAGTGCCATGTGAAAATTAAAAGAAAATATTTTTGAAAATAAAAGCATGAGAAACAGAAAATGAGACTTAATCTGATTATATATTGTGGAAAATGATAAGTAGGCTTACCGAACAACTTGTTCCCTTTTTTTCTTTGCGACGGATTAAAACAATCAAAAAATAACAAACAAAAATGTTCTTTGATGACAAACAAGATTAAAGAAAATTTTGATGGAACTGGCCGTGAAATTGTGGAAGTGTTGATGCTGAAATTATCTAATTAAAATTAAAATGGAAATCATTAGCTGAAAAACTTGAAAGAATAAAAATCAACATTTTAATTTTCCACATTAAAGTTCCGGCTTGTGAATGAAGCGTATCCTATTATTCCTGAAAAAACATCACACACAAAAATAACAAAACCACTTTATATGAATCCAGACTAAAAAATCTCTCCAATTTCCAACAGTTGTGAGACTGGGAAAATTCTAAAACGACTGATAAGCATTTCAAAAATGCTAAAGAAAACAAGAAAAGGAAAAATGAGGAAGAGGAAATTTTTTTTTCCAGCCATTAAAGTATTTCACAATGAAATGAAGTTATTTTTCTCTTGAAGTCTAATTTTGTGCTGACTTTGCGGAACAAATGGTGAGTTTTTAATTTTATTTTGTCTAATAATTGGAGTCTGATTTATTGGAATGAAGCAAGCACATGATTTTACATTGAGAATGCATGAAAATATCTCCGAGCGACACAAATGAAGAAGGATTCATTAAGGAGCTTTTTAGGTCGCTAAACCTCTTTTTATTAACTTTATTAAAGCCAACTATACTTGATAGCCTGCAAAATGAAGGGGAATTTTTCAGTCACAATACAAAATTAAGGATATACTCTTTAGTAAATGATCATAGAAAAAAGAATCCCCTTCCGTAGAACATTACAGACTAAATGACCGGCACCTTACCGGAATTTTGGAATTTCGTGTCTAAACACCTTGAGTAATTGGTGGATTTTATTCGAAATTTCAACCTCAAAATACTGTAGTGACCGGGAATCTGTCAGAAAGGCTGTGGAGTGGAATGAACCATTAGATGGCTCATATATGCATAAAATAAATGACAACGTGTGTATTAACTGTAACTGCAATCATAGAGCGTGAGAACTTGTGACTATCCCTAACAGACAAAGAGACTACTTTAAGGTATCGTAGTGCTATTTCTGAACCATGATAGAATGCTCTTTGTCTGTTAGAGTATGCATCTTACTTCAAGCTCAGTGAATATCGTTCTTATTTATATCGACCACACATATTGTTCTGTGGAAGCCAATGCTTGCTGCATACTTCTTACTAAGATGCAAGCTTCAACGAAACGCTGATATAAATCGTATTGTTTGCGGCAAAACCTAACGGCGAGATATCTACAGCATCTATGCAGATGGACGCGGCAATACCCCAAGAATACGCCTATGATATCACATGACATTATATCCTTACTCTTAGAAGTCAAAGTCAAATACTTTTAAAAGTTAATGAAGTTCAAACTGACCTTTTAGACAATTTACATAGTTTATAAATTCAGTTACAATTGTTGTTTCCTTTCCTGTAATAAACTTCTGAAACAAATGATCTAATTCACTCCAAGCTAAGGATCTTTATTTCCTTCCTTGAAATGCGCTCGAATATCATCATCAACAATCTTTCACTCCTTTCCTTCCGTTTCTTTGATAAGTATAAGTCCACTGAATGAGAATGTGTTCATGAATATGTCTATGTCTGTATATGATGTGGTTTCTGGTGCATTCTTTCATATATAAAAATAGAATAATGCATGAAAATAGGAATCAGATAACTGTAAAGAAGACTAAAAGATTTAAACTGAATGTTCCTGAAAAAAGAAGTTTCTTTCCCCAAAAGAGCATGTACACACTCACATTCATCCATACATTAACAATTCTTAATTAAATAATTTAAAAACCACACGTTCTTGCTTGAATGGAATCAATTGTTTTTTATATATCTACGTCTATATACATAATTCACATCTAATGTATTATTTGGCATTCGAGAATGAAATGGAGACTTTGGCCTATCTTGAAAATAATTTAGATACATTCTATACATTCTTGTTGCACATTTTTTTTTGGAATAAAAGCAAAAACTTTATCCTTCTTTTTTTTATTGTTGGTGAAGAATGCTTTTGGTTTCACGTAATATATGTACATATGCTTATTCGTATAGAGATAGTAAAAGAGTTTTTGGATATGTGACATTAAATGTGGAGAGGGGTTGTCAAGGTGTGGGTACTTTCACTTCGAGTATTTTAGATAAGGACTCATTTTGTAACAAAATAAGGCATAAATTACATGGACGTTTAATGCTTGAATGTGAGTAGGTATTTAGCTTTTAGATGGATGAGGATGATAATGTTGGTTAATAGCTTTGTATGAAATGACTGCTTAACAGTTTGTGCTCAATAGTTTGGAATGAAAAGATAGACACTCCTTTTAGCCAAAACAGACAAGAACGATGCTCATGAGTATGCTCACAATGCTAAGCATGTTCAATTATATTGATTGATTATGTCCATTTAGGTGAATATGTTCATTGTCTATTAGGGTAGGGCGAACATCTGCAGAATTTTTGCCGGGACGCTGCTGTACTTTTTTACATTGTTGCTGTGTCCCGAAAAAGTCGACAAAGGCCCTAAATGTCCCGAAAATTCTCTGGCTACCCTATATTAGGGTAAGGACAAGAGGGTGAAACTTGCCCATAAATGTATGTAAATACAGGGTATGTGAATGAGGGAAAATGCGGATGAATGTAGGAAAATGCATATAAATGCGGGAATAAGCGGGCAAAAGCTGCTTGAATTTTTAATTTCCTCGTCTTAAATAAAGGCTCAGATGAGCCTCATCTCTCAATGAACAAGTTATTTATGATTTAATGAGTGTGAAGCTTCTGTTCTAGAAGGTAAAATAGCTTCTGTTTTCAAGAAGTATGAACATTTTTACTAGAACTGTTGTAAAAGTTTCCACATAATGAGGTAAAAAGCTTCCGAAAGAAACAATAAAAGCTTTTGATTTAGATGGTATGAAGGTATGAAAGTATCTGTTTTAAGAGGGACAATTCTTCAACTTTGAGGATAAAGAGCTTGTTTGAAGAAGACTTGAAATTTGCCTGAAATAGGTCCGAATAGCACAAATCGAATAATTCAGTATTATCTTAACTGTTTGACATCAAATCTGTTTGAAATTGCCATAAACCGCATATCGTGTGCTGTTTAAGCTGTGGCTTACCACAAAGGTGAGCCGTGGCACAAAAAAGCATGGACAATACTTGATTAATCTATCAAAAATCTGGCCACAGACCTGGGTGACTCTGATTTGGTTCCAGATTCGGCTTAAATCCGTCATCATGACAAAGTCACATTAATCTGTCATCGGATTTCGAATCGATTAACTAACTAGTGCTGTTTGTAAGACACTTAAGCATTCAAAAAGATTCAAAGCTTCAGTAAATCATAGAAAAAAAGCCAAAGTACCCACACCTCTTCAAGATATAGTCAATATAAGTCTCAATTTCAACACATTATTCTTTTGTTCTCAATTCTATTCATTTTTTATTAATTTTCATTAAATTATATTTCTTTTATATATTTTCAATTCTATTTTTTTCATCAAATTTATAATTTAATTAATTTTATTTATTGATTATTTGATTCATTCTCTTGCACATGATGGGGAGATTTATTTTTTTTTTTTTTCAGTTGTGAAGCACTTAATATACAATACTATATGCAATTTATAATTTATAATTATAATAATGACACTTGACAAGTGTGCTCTTAAATCTCAGACAAGAAATGATAATAATCATAATAATTTATAGATTTTCAATAACATAAAATCCATTATCACCGAAATAACAATAACAATTTTGTAAATGACATAAGTCCAATCATCCATACATGATGGAATGAACTTTCGGCTGCACGACTCGTTGAGTAAGCCACATTTAAATGTGGTCTATTGATGTATGGATCGCCACCCGGAATCTCGTTAAGTTCAGGATTAAATGTGACAAATTCTAATTGCGGTTCCGTTGATGTTATCTCCATTGTTGTTGGTTCAACTGTCGTGGTTGTTGTGGCTGTGGACAAAAAATCAACAAAAAAATTTTATTTATACTTGTATACACAATAAAGTGTAAAAGTTAAATGCTGAGAGAGGAAAAATATATTTTAGACGGGATGGAATAAGAATGACAATGACAGTGTAACAAACATTAACATTGTTACATGCAAAAATGAAGTCAATTGTCGTGAGAATAAAAGGAAACATTTTTCCCTTTTCATAAACACTTTTTTTTGGAAGTTTGGAATATTTTGTGGATTTCACTTTGGAGGGAATCAATTGTAATAATCCAAATGTAAAATCATGTCATAGTCAGGCCAGTCCAATGTCCAGTTTTAGATCGATTAGCCGCATCTAATATATTAGATAGCATCTAATAGTCGGCATGTGCCATTCACACAAGGGCACATGCCGACTAATCTATCAAAAATCCGGCATCTGGGTGGAGTGACTATGACGTGCCTCTATCCGGTACCAAATCAGTCGCATGTTACCTGGGGTGTTTTGCTGTCTTGAATCTTTAGATCAACTAACTGATTTACGCTATTTGAGTAATATTGGTCAAGAAAATGACTTCTGGAACAAGTAGAAGAGACAGTGTAGCACTTACTGTTGGTGATTGACAGAAGACATGATAAATTAGATGCTCATGCCTGCAGTTTATTGCATGTATGCATCTAATTTTGGCAAACTCTTCATATAAGAGAAGCTGAATCAATTTTATACTTTTATTTTGCTATGCAAAATTATTTTGGAATAGAGTACGGATTAGAACCTGTACGGACAATTAATACAATTTCTTTCCCATCTATGATAAGAATCCACTGATATCCTCTTCGAACTATCGCTGGCAAGCCAGCTTTACTTCTTATATACTTTTAAACTTAAGAGAATTCTGCTTTCAAATCCGTAATTTTTAATAGATTTATACCTCCATAAATATGCGCTTTTTAAGCATATTCCCAATAATTTCCTTACTTGCAAAAAATTCAACTTTTTTTTTTCTCTTGCATGTGTCATAAACTCATCATCCAAAATATCTGCTGCTGCAAGGCTTTCGCACTTGACAGTTGGTTTTTGTGGACAATGTCTCTCGAGGATTTTCTCTGCTGTATAAAGTTAAATATCTTTTTTTTTTTGTAAAACTTGTCAGAGCAGAGTAAACGTGGGTTGAAAATCTTTACCCGAGGATATATTTTGTAGCACAATCTATAAATTTATTCTTTTATTGAAATTGCATTTGAATTATTGAAAAAATTTCCGGAGGTTGTTATGAAATAATCTCCATAATATTGTTCTACTTTCCAACGTGCTAATCGCATTATAAGCGAAAAAATATTTAATCTCATTCTCAACATGCTCACGGGACATAAATTATTAATGATTTCTACGAATTTTAACTGAAACAATCTTTTAAGCCCACAAAGGAAAAAATATCTTATGGCATAAAATTTCATGCATTAAAATCAACAGACCCGAATTAAAATCGGAAATATTTTGTCTGCTAGAGGAATTTTTTCCATTCCACGTGATCAGATTACAGCAGATTCCTTTGTAGGTTTCCAGGAATAAAGCTCAATTAATCATATAAAATATGAAAAAGTTTTAAACATTTTTTCACCAATGTTTTATAAATTTTTGTGTAGGTTAATAAGCTTTGAATTCAAGGAAGATCTGAGAAAATTATAAATTGCTGATTTTAATTATGACTGGCAAATATTTGCCTTAATATCTATACAGCTACTTCCTGGTAGGTAGAGAGCTTGCTTTCAATAGCAGGGTATGTTAAAAGCAACGCCCACGAGCATGGTCATCTAATAGATTTAAGGTGAGAAGCACTTGTTAGCATGTTATTGGCCTATTAGGGATATTATGAATTTAGAGGCTGTTAACCTGTTACGTTAAAAAATAACAATGGTATCAGAGTTGGTAGGCTTCCATTTGGAGGCATCTGCATTGAGACAGCCTCCACTGGAGACCGGTCATCAGTGGAAGCTACCACATTTTTACTGTCGTGATCTGTCAACTCTGAATAAGATTCTCGGAATTTCTATTGTATGAACTAAAGCTCAAAATAAATTTGGAATTTGTATGAAAAAATGGGCTTTAAACTCTAATTTTAAGGCAATATGTGACCCCCTACTCCCTCCCCCTCTCTTGTAACGTAATAAGTGAACAGTCCTCTAATACATTTATTGACACTAAAATCAAGAAATCGACACAATTCAGGATTCAAGTGTCAAGCCCCGCGCGCGAAGTAAACAAAAAAAATATCTGTAGTTTAATAATTAAATTTACCGGTTAAAAAGGACTGTAGAAACTAAAAAATCAGTGGAAAACAAAGTTGAATTGTTAAATTATTAAAATATAAAGACAGTATATCGTGATAAAGTGCAAAAACAATCAAAAATCAAACTTGAAAATTACAAAAACAATAGTAGTGAGTAAACCCGGCAAAGCCGGTGGCGTTACAATGCCGGTATCAGCAAGAAAAAGGAGAGGTGCGATTTCGCCTTCTATGAAACAAGAAATTGTCAAACAAATCAAGGGAAATGAAGCAAACAAACAAACAAGTACGAAAAACTCAAACAAAATTCAAGATACCAACAATCTATCATATGACACAAGCAAGAAACTCTCAAATGATGTTGAAGGAGAGAAGTATCTTATCTTACATAGAACTGATGTTGGGCTTACAATGAAAGACATGTCAGCTATTCTTCTTGCAACAGCACTAAAAACGGTCACGAACAATGAAAAACTAACATGCAGAACACTTAAAAGTGGGGACATATTAGTCAAAACTGAGACAATTAGACAAGCAAAAAGTCTAATAACATTGACACGAATAACAAACGCAAATATTGAAGTTACAGAACACAGAACTCTGAATACTTGCAGAGGAGTCATCAGTGCACATGAACTGAAATATGAAGACGAAGCCACGATGCTTGAGTATTTGAAACCACAAAATGTTACGAAAATCGACTTCCATATGAAGAAAGTAGGAAACGAGACAATCAAATCTGGTCTCGCCTTTGTGACTTTTGGCAAAAATGAGCCACCAGAGTATCTAACAATTGGTTATCTCAAACTGAAAGTACGGCCATATATACCGACACCAATGAGATGTTTTACATGTCACAAATTTGGGCACATTACGAAAACCTGTCCGAGTCAAAACACGCCAAAGTGCTACAATTGTAATGAAGACAAGCACCTCCTGACAAAAGAAGAAAAATGTACAAAACAATCATCGTGTGTAAATTGTGGCTCAAATGAACACAACAGCTACAACAGGACATGCAGCGAATACAAAAGACAAGTAACAATCCAAACAATAAAAGTCACACAGAAAGTTTCCTTTTCTGAGGCAGTCAAGCGATCCAATTTAATAAGAAATACGTACGCTCAAGTCACATCAGATGGCACAACAAACGCATCAGAATGTCACTGTCCACGCTGTGGATTCCACAGAATAAGCGAACAAAAGCAACGAACAATAATTGATTACAAAGACTTGAATCAAAGCGGCGAAGAAACAGAGCAAATTGAAACGGATTCTCCTATCGATGAAGATAGAAGGTCACAAGAAGAAACAATACCTCCGGATCAACATGACCAGCACACCGACAATTCTTAATTGGAATATTCGTGGCTTTTTTGCCAATCGCAACGAATTAGAGGTATTAAGTAATGATATTAATCCATCGTTTATTTGCTTGCAGGAAACCAAACTCAAAGGCGATATAACTTTCAAAAACTATAAAGTATACAACAAAAATAAACAATGTAACAGTGGTAACATAGCTAGTGGAGGAGTTATGATACTCGCGGATAAAAATATACATTCGGAAGTAGTAGACTTAAATACGACACTCCAAGCAATTGCTATACAAACCTCTTACCCGACAAACTTTCTACTCTGTAACGTTTACTTAGACCATGGACTTAGAATTACTGAAATACAGGACAAACTTGAACACTTAATACTGCAGCTGGGACCAAATTTCATTCTGACTGGGGATTTTAACGCTCATAACATAATCTGGGGATCACATAAAACAGACGGAAGAGGCAGGACAGTAGAAGAGATTATAGACAAGCATTTGCTAACAATCAAGAACGAAAACAGACCCACACACATAGCATCCTCTAACAGTAGACTTACTGCAATCGACTTAACACTCTGTTCCCAAACTTTAGTTGACGAATTTGAATGGACCGTTTTAGACGACTTAAATGGCAGTGACCATTTCCCAATACTGCTCTCCTTTCCACAATACTCACAAAACCAAACAAGACGAGAAAAATATAACATAAACAGCACGAACTGGACAAAATATAGAGAATTCATCAATTTACAGAACCTAAATAACACAAGCATAGACTCGTTAGCAGAGGACTTTACAAAAAGAATCCTGGACGCAGCCAAAAACTCAATGAAAGTGTCTAAAGCTTTTCAAGGCAAAAAAAGCTTCCCTATTGGAATGACGAAATTAAGAACAAAATAATCGAAAGGAAAAAATTCATCAGAGAATTTAAAAGAACTCTCGATCTAAATTTAAAAGACAAAATAAACAGGATTTCTACGGAAATACACGAGCTGTTGGAAAAATCCAAAAAACAATCGTGGAATCAATTCACCTCATCCATCAACTATAAAGCGACATCAAAAGAAATCTTTGAAAAGGTACGTACTCTGAACGGCAAATCAAAAAGCACAGTAATCAAGACATTATACGACGAAAACAGAAACCAAGTACACGACCAAACCAAAATAGCAAACATTCTAAAGAACACACTAGCAGAAACATACAAAGACAATACTAACAATAACATCCCACAAAACATTCCCCAAGACAGTAACAACAACTGCTACAATCATGAGATATCACTACTTGAACTCGAACAGGCACTTGATAAATGTAGAGGCTCATCACCCGGACCTGACAATATCCATTACGAAATGATTAGACAACTGGACATTAAAGCAAAAAAAATATTACTCAGACTTTACAACGAAATCTATGACAAAGGACAGGTACCTAAATCTTGGAAGCATTCATTAGTAATCCCAATTCGAAAACCAGGAAAAGACCCCCGACAATCAACGAACTACAGACCTATTGCACTGACAAGTTGCTTAAGCAAAGTTTTAGAACGTATAATAAATAGAAGACTTCAATGGACATTAGAAAATAGACTGCTATTGAATCAATACCAGTCAGGATTCCGTAAAAGACGAGGAACAACTGACAACTTAGTATATCTCACGGACGAAATACAGAAAGGCTTTATTGAACAAAATCAGACTATAGCGATCTTTATTGACATCACCAAAGCATACGACACAATCAGGACCGACGTAGTTATTGCTTGCTTATTAAAATTGGGTTTTAAGGGGAAATTAGTTAATTTTATACAAAGTTTCTTAACAGACAGGACTTTCGACATTCAATTAGGAGGGGTAAATTCTGACAAGGGAAAAATGGAAAAAGGGATCCCGCAGGGATCAGTTATCTCGTGCACACTGTTTAACATAGTGTTCAATGAGATACTGAACTGCATTGACGGACCGATCAAGTACTGTGCTTATGCTGATGACTTGGTGATTTTTTCAAAAGGAAAGACCACTAAAGCAATTGAAGCAAGCCTTCAGACAACACTAGACAAAATAAGGACTGATATGAAGAAGAAAGGTTTAGAAATTTCTAAAGACAAGACGAAGTGTATGCTTTTCTCGACAAAACAAAAAAAGAACATTGTTCTACCCAAACTTAAACTTGACAGACAAGATTTGGAATGTGTGAAGAAATTCACCTTTCTAGGACTTACCTTTGACACGAAATTGAACTGGACAGAACACATAGACAACGTGACGACAAAGACTAAACAGAACATGAACGTTATAAGAATGCTTTCTAACACCACTTACGGATCTGACAGAAACACCCTACTAAAACTTCACGATGCCTTAATTAATTCGATCAACAGTTATGGAGCAATAGCATTGAACAACCTGACTAAAGAACAAGACAGAAAGCTGAATACCGTACACTACAGGAGCCTTAAATTTGCTATTGGAGCATTTATAACCTCCCCGAACAAAAGTGTAGAAGTAGAGGCAGGAGTGATACCAATTAAGCATCAAAGACAGTTGCAGAGAACAAAGTACGCTTGTAAAATTCTAACAAACATAAATCATCCCATATACAGCAGCCTTATTAACACAACCCAAGACCATAAATACTCACAGAGAACAAAACCCCCAATATCTTACACAATGAGACAAGACCTACAAACCTTGAACATTAATAACAAAACTAACATCAATCAAACCCTACTAACTCGATTCCCACCATGGACAAAAACAAATCATAAATTCGACTTATCTCTAACAAGATTTAACAAAAATGACACACCAAAAGAACTACTAAAAGTAGAATTTAACAAACAAATTGACAAATACAAACAGGAAAATTACGAAATTTACTACACGGACGGATCAAAGACAGAAGATGGATATGGATGTGCTGTAATAGGTAATGGCAGCGCTCAGAAATATGGATGTCACACCTACAGCTCTGTGTATAGTACCGAACTCTATGCGATATATAGAGCTATAAAAACTGCTGAGAGATATAAAAAGACAAAAATAGTCATCTGCACTGACTCACTGAGCGCAGTATTGGGAATAAAAGACAAACAGACAAAACACTCATTAGTACTAGACATACAAGATCAGCTAACAAAAACCAACATGATAATAACTTTTATGTGGATCCCTAGCCACATCGGCATTATCGGAAACGAGAAGGCTGATGTCGAAGCGAAACAAGCAACAAAAAAACCATGTTGCAGACAGTACAAACTAATACACACGGACGTTGACAGAACTATAAAAGAAAAGATTAAGGATAAGTGGCAGTCAGAATGGAATTTGGAAATAGGCAGCCAAAACAAGCTAGGAATCATTAAAAAGACTATTGACAAATGGAAAACAATCAACTCTCTGGATAGGAAGGACCAAACTGTAATTACTAGACTTAGACTTGGACATACAAGACTGACACACGGACACTTAATGGAACGGACGAGCATGCCGACTTGCAACTGTGGAGAGACGATCACAGTGCAACACATATTCAACTGTAGTCTGAATAAACAAATACTGGACAAGCATAAAATAAATTTTGACGCACTTAAGGCAGACGATAAGAAAAAATTGCAAAGAGTGATCGACTTCGTAAAAGAAATAGATATCTTCGATAAAATTTAATCCACACTAGCTATGTTACAACTGGAACGTAAGAAAATTAAAAAGCACTGTACATAAAAAATGAATTGAAAAAAAAAAAGGTTTTTTATGCCGTTTGAAACAGTTTAAGTACTTTTCAGACGGCTTTTTCCTTGAAATATGTAAAAATTGGATGAAAAGTAAAGGTCTTTAAATTTAAATACGGACCATAATAAATATAAATATAATAATAATCGACACAATTTATCCACTACTAAAGCTCTCCTAAATCCATCAAACGAATTATTCACAGAATTTCCTCAATAAATTCACGAACTTTGAAATCCCACAAAAGCCAAAGTGCGAAGCCCTAAAAAACTTCCAACATTCATTTTCCTTTTATTCTTCCCACTAATCCATCGCATTGTTAAACAGAATTCACATCAAATATTATTTTACCTTGTGTTGTACGACGAGTTGTAGTCCGAATCGTTGTCGTTGTTGTCGGTTTTGGTGTTGTTGTTGTTGTCGTTGTGGGAATTTTAATTTCTATTTAAATGATGAATTGGACGTGAAAAATTAAGTAAGATGATAAAAAAAGAAACATAAGAATGCTTTTTATAAGATAATTGATAATAATTAAATTTATAAAATAATGACTGTGGATAGAGGAAGTAGAACAGAAAATCATAATGATGGCTGGATTATTTTTTATTTCGGTCTGGTTAGTGTTTATTAATATGTCACTTGGGTATATTAATGGAGTTTTAAAGGAAGGTGGAGTGGATAATAAAAAAAGGACATTGAACCCCTAAAAATGTATGTCACTGAGATGATTGGAATATTTTTAAGGGATGATTTATAACTTTAATGGATTTAAACTGTCGAAGGACTTTAATGCTGAAGTGAAATATTTAATGACAAAAATTCATATTTACAAAAATGGATTATAAATTGTAGAATTGATTTCAAGCATTATGTAATCTTGAGGGACCTTAAGCTAGCTCTTAGCTGAGTGCTTCTGAGAGTACAATCTGAGTAAATATGGCTGGATAGGCCACCCACTTCGAAAACCGAATAGTGTTGTAGCTTTGGGTGAAATACAAGCTTGATAAACTGGACGGAATCCACAAGGAAAAGGGCGTCTAGGTGCTCTAAGAGCAAAATGGCGTAGGACGGTAATGAAGAAATGACAGTTAGATGTCAAAACTGAGAATTTGTACAAGCTTTGTGATACAGCCAGCAACAGAGTCAGATGAAAAGCATTTTGAAGCAACCTAGGCTCCAAGTTGGAAGCATGATTCCAGCAAGTAAGTAAGTAACCTGAGTATACATCTAATTTTACATTCTAGGTGTATCCCTACATATCTTAATGTATCCTAAAAATGTCTATGTAGGTTAATAATTCAAGTGACACGCATTTAACTTGTTCATCGCCCCTAATCCTCTCCAACCCAAGCACAACCTCCCCATGGTGCATTCTCGCTATGTGCTCCCCAGCCAAGGAAGTAAGGAAGTAACTTTATAATTTAGTAACTTAGAATTTTGAATTATATTAACTAGAATACATTTCGAACTAGCAAAAGTTCTTTAAGGATAAAACTGGCTTTAGACGTTTCCTCCACCCCGCAATGGGCCCACATGTGCTCCAACCAAGAAAATTAAACTTGATTTTAGCAATAATTCCCAACTTTTAAAAAACACCAGCACAGTAAATGTAACAAAATTAAATAAATTTTCATCACAAAATCCCCCAACATTAAATTACAGAAAAAAGTTCTCCGTTGTAAAATCATCCACCCAATTACTCTACATGTAATTTTCATCAATAAAATTAATATAATCATTAGATAATCCACAGTAAATTGCCTTCTAAAGCAAAGCCTAAAAAAAGGAAAAAAATGACGATAACGAGGCACTTACCATATAGACGTATTGTAGAATTAGCACGTCCCATCATGTTCGATGCTATACACGTATATATGCCAACATCACTCTCGCTAAAATTTGATATTCTCATTTTTAATGATGTTTTATAATATGAGTTAAATGTCTCGCTAATATTATATTTTTCACTCTCTTGTAGAACATTTTGAAGCGGATTTTCGTATGATTGTTGAAAGCTTTTGCCTAATGGCTCTTTGATCCAATAGCTTACGGTTCTAGGTGATGCCTCGATTGAGCAATCAATATCAATATGTGAATTCTCTAGTACGTGTACAATTCTTTCATTTAATATTGAGACATTTGGTGCAACTAGTCATAAAAAAATATATAGAGCAATAAAATAATATGATAAATGACTACACAAATATTCACTTACAATTCACAATCAAATGAATCATTTTTGATACTGCAGGTGGCACGTCATTTTTCGCAATGCACAAATATGCGCCCATTTGTCGTCGATCGACATTATGGAAGCTTATTAGTTCACCCTCAACTGTATCACTGCGACGTGTTTTATTGTTGTTGACTTTTGTTATTATCGGATTACCGTCATCTCTGCGCCATATGATTCCTACATACGTACATACATGAAATGAATGGAATGAATATATGTATGAGAGAGAAAAAAGGAGAGATGGAGAGATGGTAAAAAATACATCAAATGATACATTCAAAAGTTCAACGATTCACATAATCTTTATCCATATGTATGGATACGTAGTGTAGGGGGATTGATAATTGGTATGAATTATGTATGAGTTTTAAGGTTAAAATTAATGAGCTATAGTAAAATTAAATGTGTAAATTGTGCAGTGATCATTTTGTTTTAGTGTGATGACACTATTATGTTGACGTAAATATCCTGGGTTCAAGAATTGCTAAACTGGAAGCTGTTTTTCTGATTTTTGAGGAATTATAATGCAACAGCTGTTGATAGAGACAGTGTTGCATTCGGTATCATAAATTAGGACCAGTGATAGGACCAGTTTCAGGCGGCATCTGAGGAAGGATTTACTTACTTACTTCACTGGCCATGCAAATAAAGTGTGATCCATGGCCTCCCTAAGTCGGCTCCTGAAGCTGGATCTATCGCTCACTACTGCTTGCCAATTACCAATTCCAATTGTAACAATATCCCTATCGACAGCTTCTTTCCATGAGTTCTTTGGCCTACCGCATGATCTCTTGCTTTGAGGGATACCATGGACCACAATTGATCTTTATTTCCAGCGAAATAAGTAAGTAAGTATAATGCACCATTAAATTAAGGAACTGAAAACATATTCCTAAAGTCACCTATAATTCCCATTCCCATTTTTACACTAATCGACAATCCCCCTATACATTCCAAACGACAACATTTATGTTTTTTCTATTTGACGATGGAAAATGGTTACAAAAATTTCTTTCGACAATGAAACATACGTTGCCATTGTAAAGCAATATCACATTTTAAAAACGAGAGCACATATGAGATCAACGGATTTACTTACTCGGCTGTGGATTTCCACTTGCAGCACAATATAGTGATGCATTCTGACCCTCAGTAACAGTTATGTCTTTCGATGACTCTGTATCCAATATGTCGGGCGGTACTAGAAATTGATACATTGAGAAAAAAGAAGAAAGAAAGCAGAAGGAAGGTATACGTATGAGCACATAAAGTTCAGAATATCGAGTAAGCATTTGACATTTTAATTGGCTCTGACATACAGTGTACATCGATGCATCCGATTTGTTTTTTCAATGGTGTTGTATTTATTTGGCACCTGAAATATAGCAGATGAGCAGCATCATGAGCATCAGGATCAGACATATGTGGAAAAGAGAAGAAAACGTAAAAAAACATAGCAATGATTAAATGTCAGTATTGATAAATTGTAATTGGTGTGTAGAAGAACCGACATTTCCAATTTGATTAGGCATATTCAGGAATAGCTGAAATTCTCGCAGTCTGAATAATAAATTATATTTACTTACATGTAGCATCCACGGTCTGCCTCACGAATATTGTTGATTTTCAAACGCCACACTTTCATTTCCTCATTTATTACACTATAACGTGAATTATGGGTTACGACACGTCCTTGAAGTGCTAATACTGTTTGATCTGCCGCTCGCATCCATCCGACTTTGAAATCGCCAAGATTTGCAACAAAACAACTCAACACAGCCTCACGTCCCAACGATACACTTATATTTTTTATTGGCGATGTGAACGATGGCTCACGATCTCCGCTGATGTTTTGCATCTCTGAATTGACTGTAAATTGAAAAATAGAATGAAATCAGATTATGTTAGTTACGGATGAAGATGGAATGTTATGTTCAGATAGGAAATAATAAAAAAAAATTGTTTACAATAGTTTTTGCAGTATGGCGTGAATAAAGTTGTTTATCGCATCAAATTCCATTGGTGATATTTCTATTATGTCATGGTCTAGTTGATATGAAGCAATCAGTGTCAAATTTGCTTGGTTTATTAATATTGACTGAAAGCATTTGAATTGGTTGGATTTTATGCGCTTGGATGGGATTGTATGCATTATTATGGAGATATTTAGCTGTATAATTAGTTAATGCTTTACCAAGCATGTAATAAATGACCAACAAGGACGTCGTTCATACCCGGTAGACATATGGTGTAGTAATGTACGAAATTCTAGTCTCAGATTGACTTGACAGTGGCTGTTTTCATCAAATCTAGCATGAAGTGGGATTGAAGCCAGAATCATGCAGGCTTGTGGATGAATTTTAGACCATGTGCCTTCCGGGATGGTATATTCTCAGAATATAGTATAAGTTGTCTCATTAGCAACACAAGGATGCTACATAATTGACAAACACACCCCAAATTACACCAGATCTCAAATTCTCAAGTGATTTTTCAAAAAGCAACCCAAACTTGTTGCTAAAAACAATCTCTCATCATTCAAATTATTCCATTCTATGTACATTACCCAAAAATGTAAAAACAACATACCTAAAACAATCTTATCTAAATCAGGGGACAAACTTAATTCAGTTAAGGTATTAAAGTCATTAATTTGTGATTATTTAAATCATTAGCGTTAAAATGAATTGTTAAATAACAAACAAGGTTCATTCATTGAGACATTCAACTCTTCAATATCCACTCGTGCGTCAATAAATGGATCTGATCTCTACAGCAACAGAGGAGAAAAAGCGAACTTTCTTCTTCATTTACTTTTATATAAAAAAATATCAAAATATATGCAAAATATAGAATTTAAAATTATAACCCATCTCAAAATGTAGTGCTCAACGGTTGCGGAAGAGCTGAAAAAATATATATTTTTTGCCTCCATTCTATCTCTCACAGACGATTGGAATTTTAGCAATTAATTTTATGGATAATTCTCTGGTGAAAATGAATGGGATGGATAAAATGGACTATGGTTGAGCTATAAAATGAACCGTTAAACATTTCATCATTAAATATTTTACAGTTCTGTGCATTGTTCCGGGCTCCTGAGCCTCACAAAAAAAACCTTTCCGGACTCGAAATCAACTCAGCATTTTGAGAATTCCTCTTGCTTTTTCCCCATTTTTATATTCATTGTTAAAAATTATGTTATTGTATTTCAGTTTTAGATTTGGAGATGAGAGGGGTGGTTTTAAAATATATGCGGGAGAGATTGATGTGAGTTGTGGGAATAAAGCGCAGTTTTGCTTCGTTTAAAGCTTGTTAAAGTTTAATTTGGACTGTATAATGCTGGGATTCTGGGGAGGTGAAGTTGAATGAGAAGAAGTTTGTCTGAAGAGGTCATGAAGATAATGCAATAGAATTTCGAGGAAGGTCAAATGAGAGTGACGTCAAAAATGGCTGAATACATTACCCAAAAAGCACACGGAGTATAAATGGCTGAAAATCCAGTTCTAGGTCGATATGACTTTAACATGCGTCCGAATTTTGTCAATTCTGGGCTAGGACAACAGTCTAGTTGACCAGAAGGTGAATTTTGAACAATTTTGACGTCGCCTTCCAGGTCAGCTTTAAAACCCCAGATTTGACCTATTTTGACTAAACAGACAAATTAAACACAAAACGCATTAAATTTTTCATACACGACCACAAAATGTTCCCACAAACCACCACACTCATCCCCTTTTACTGCAAAAATTTGTATTTGAGTTGTTGTTAAAAATCCGGAAGAATTAGTTGGTTGCATTTACATCAACAATTACATCCGGTTTCATAATAAAAACAAAAGCATGAAAATTCCTTTAAACCAACATTTCCTTAAGTCCATGAACGTTGTTGAAATGCTTTTTTTTGTGGAGAAGGAAGTTTCGTACCTAAAAGAGCACTTAATGCTCGTGAAATGAAAACAATTTTGTGGTTAAATTCTTCATCGTATTTCTGTCCACAAAACAGGAAAGTTTTTAATTTTTTTGGAAATTGAGGCACATCAGCAATATCAGTTACTCAACGAAAACTCAATTTTCACTTCAATTTCACCTTTTTTTATCCCCTCCATTCATTGTTGCTGACTAATTTGATTTTGCTCGGATGTTTGGGTTTTATTTGCTCCTCCATTCTGTGTCGCAATTCAATATATAATGAAGTAAACCAGGAAAAGAAAAATAACTTGAAAAGGTTTATGGTCTCATTTACTATCATCCTTATCCCACCCATTCCACTTTTTTTTGTTACTTTTTCTTCTATTTTCAAGCAGCTTTCTTAACATCACCTGCAGTCATTGATCTACGTAGAACCGAGAAGTGAATGAATACAGTAAAAAAGGGATACAATTTAAAATATTCAAAGTATACCCCAATGGAAAAAGAAAGAAGAATATAAATTGGTTGGATGAACACTGCTTGGTATGAGAGTAAAAGCGCATAACGAAGGATGCAAATGACTTCTGAGCAAACAAGGAAGCATGCTTATGAGTATCGTCACCAAATTGTGATATATTGAGTCGTTGATTGAGTCTACTCATTAGTATGCTCATTTGAGTGAGAATGCTCAATTTCTGTTAGAAACTACTGTCACTGTTCGGATTTTTGGTGTGAGAATTTTCCAAGTAGCATTCATTTGGCTGTCAAATTGAGGCGACTCCCATTTGGTCTTAATAAGAGCTTTTAGAGAGCTTTAAAAGCTCCGTGGCGGACCCCTAAATGCTGAGTTGCGGCCTTCAATTAATTTATATCACCTGGGAAGGTTAAATACAAGATAGCAACCAGCAGAATGACTAAAACTTCTTCTTTATTTATTTTAAAACAATTATAAAACTTGTTTATCAATTCTGGAACTCACTTAATGGCTAGTTTTGTTGATTAATGAAATAATTAATTCACTCTGTTGAACTACATTTGAAGCATAAAATTAAATCTTGTCCGCTTTTCAATTAACTATTCATGCGATCTGTATTCTAGGTCAAATGAATGAATATTTTGTAGAAATGGAAATCCTTTTTTTGATCTGTATTAAATGACTTAATGACTAGAATTTGAACATTTTTGAGTATTTTTGAGTAAATAAATGACTTCAGCCAATCAAATTGAGGACTTTAAATCCACGCTGTTAAGTTGAAATTACACAAAAACGTAAATGAAATCAACAAAACCGCCACAATCCTTTAAGCACATGTTGGACAAGTTTTATTCAGTTAAATTATTGTGTACATTTTACATAGACATATTACAATCCCCAACAATAAGGTAAAAGGAAATGAAATAAAAAGCTTCATTGGACCCCAAGCTTTGAATAATTCAAACACAATGAGATGGGAAAGAAAAGTTGTGTATAAAAAAAGCACAGACACACATCCACAAAATTCAGTACAAATAACTCATTTAGCAGATTATTTGCCATTCCGTTCCTTTTCCTTTCATTTTTCTTTGTGACGTCCGCAGATAAAAAAAAAAAAAAACTGAAAGAAAAACCACATTTGGGATAGTTAATTAATTAAACGAAGGAGAAATGTAAACGAAAAAAAAAGAGACACAAAAAAAAAGTCAAGTGAAACCTCACACTGTGTACTTATGTCAAAGCAAATGCTTATGGTTCTGTCCTGCAGTGGAACAGATGAGAATGAATCTCGGACGAGAAAAATTCTTTTTCCCACAATGATGAATGAAAGAAAAACGTGAAAAATTACAACAATTTGCATATAAATTTCATGATTGTCTGTATACATTATGCACCATGAGTTACAAGCCCTGAAGTAACAGGGAACACAAAAAAAAAATCACTAATGAACAGCGCTACGACAAATGGAAAAGAATTTTTCTGTCTAAATAATTAGAACAAATTATCATTTTTTTTTTCTCTGTGTACACAGTGAAATGAGAATCGAGCGAGAAGGACGAAGCTCTTTAATGATGAATAAAAAGTTGAATAATTCTGAAAAAATTTGTATAAAGGAATTTAAGGTGTGTAGGATGGTTTTAGCGCAATTTCTAAAAATAGTCAATAAAGGTACAAAAAACTTTATATTTAGAATTTTAAATGATTTTTTTTACGTCAATTAAGAATGTTAATGAACCTTAATAGTGTAGGTGTATCAACTCCGTAGAAAATATTCATGGATGTCAACGTTATATTCATCATTCAACACGAGGACATAATAGAACCAATGACGTCGTTTCGTGCTCATTCAATGCTAAAAATAATAAATTTTCAATGCTTAACTTTTCAGGCTGTTCAAAAGAAGCGATGCTGTGAAATGTTCAGACAATAATTATTTTTTCTTTTTGTTCCTTTTTTTAATTTCACCTTGTGAATTGGCAATTACATGAGATAATAGATTGCTGTAAAGTTGATGAATGTAGGTCATGAACAGATTTTACAAATTGTATTCATAAAAAAGAACTTTGTCAGCTTTGATCATTGGGTCCGAGTGGCACAAGTCGGTTAATCATACGAAAAATTTTGCAACATGCCGGTGTAACTCTGGGATGTTGTAACTCCGATTTTGTTACAGAATTTAAACTGAATTTGTCATCCGAATTGCGTTATTCTTAATTGGGGTCAGATTTAAACCGAATTTGGTACCAAACCTGCATGACTTCGACTTGATGCCAGATTTAAAGCAATTTTGGGAACAGACCAGTGTGGCTTTGACTTGGTGCCGTATTTAAATTGAATTTGACACCAGACAAGCGTGACTCCAACATGGTTTTGATTCCGGAATTAAATTTAATCCAAAATCAAACCAGTTTGACTTCGTCTCGGTTCTGGATTTAACCTACTTCAAATGGAAGTCACGCAGTTTTCGTTTTGAATTTAAACCGAATCCGTCGCCAAATCAGCCTCACACCCCTCAGCTACCAGATTCTAGATTGACTGACCGACTTGTGTTATTCGGGTATGTCCATTTTTTGACTCTGATTGACCAAAAACATAATCATCGCTTGGTTACGACAGCCATGGCAAAATCTGTCGTCATTGGTTGAATGAACAAAAAAAAACTTTTTTTTTTCTTCTTTACGAGCAATATGTCAGGACAAATTGAGAGTGACAAGCACAAGAATAAAAATAATCCTTCTTATTTATCTAAATGTCAATTATTTTCCCAAAATGGATGTCCGAAAATATCGCTACCAACACAAGCTCTAAATAATTTATAAGCATTGAGAATGTTTAAAATGTTAAAGATTTCATTTTATTTGTTATTGAATCCTTCCTTTTGTATCTGAATGCTTTAAAAGCTTAAAAACCTACGTAAATTGTTGACTTTTTTAATAACATGAAGCCACCACAATAAATCTCTAATTTCATTTGTCTTATTTGTAGATTTTATAGCATTAAATTTTTCTTTTGTCTATCAACGTTAAGAGATTTTGTGAAGCATAGCTAGTGCACAATAAAATGTTGCTCTAAAATTACACAGATTCTTGGTATTGTGATGTGGAAATTGCATGGATTCTTTACTAACTCAATAATGCTTTTGAATAGCATGGTGCAAAGGGTAACAAATTAGATTTTATTTTTATATGAATTTATTATAGTGAGAATATGTATGGGAAGGAATATATGAGTGGATGAGGCAGTTGTGGGTGATCTGAGCGCTGCGGCACACTTGTCCCGAACATACAAGGAGCATACTTATGAGTATACTCACAAAATTGAGCATGCTTGCCTATATAGATTGAGTATACTCGTTTATGAGTATATGAAGCTCATTAAAGTGCATATACTCATTGTCTGTTAGGGTGTGTGGACCCAAAAAATTTTGGAAATGCCATTATTCTCATAACGTGTTCGGTTTCAGTCGGGCTAACCAACAAGGTTGTCCATCACTGGATTATGGTTCTGTGCTATACGAAAATTCAATTTCTATGAATTTTAATATTTTACTCTAATGTATTTCTAGATTTATAGATACAGCAATGCTTTCCTTAACTCAATTTCCACCAAGATCTAATCCACGCAATCAACATTCCATCCCAAACATTCCACTACAACATATTTGCTCTTACAAATTGAAAATGATTATCCAAAATGAAAGTTTCGACTACTCTTATCATTTCATGACTGTCAGACATTAATTCAAGACTGATAGCAACATTTCCGCTCTCGTTTCTGAATCGCTGTACACAATGAGAACAAATTTGAAATAATTAAGTTGATTACAGCTGTCATTTCAGCTTCTGCTAAGTAATTTATTGACGATAGTCTCATCTCTAAAAGCGTCTAAATAGGTAATAAGAAGGCAAAAAGAGAAGCTTTGGCTATAAAGCTTTAAAAGGAAACGAACAGATAAAAATGTAGAAAAAGTAAATTTTCTCATTTTATAACGCGATATATTTTTATGACAAATTTCATTTTTTCCTGCCTTTTTTTTTGTATAAATGAAATCTCAACCGTATAAATTTGACTTCCATGTGGGTATGGGGAGAGTGGTTTTGTTGCAGGCAAGGATATATCTAATAAGAATGAAGAGGAATCCTAAATATTTTAAAAAATTCTTTCTAAATGTCATGTCTCTTTGTTGCGGTAGGCAAATAACAAGGGCGTAGATACATGTGCATGTAGTAGGTTGCAAATGCCAAGTATATGCCAAGTAAGTCTAATCTACTAAATTTATCAGCATCTTATAAATTTGTGGAAAATTGTTGGATAACTTTTTTGTGGTGTCACCGCACAACAGGAGATTTAAATTATTAATCTGCTCAACATTATGCTAATTGAGCATCAAGATCTTCTGTACGCGTCGTTCACTTATTACGTAACGCTCTTAAGGAGTAGAGGGGAGGTAAGGGGTCATGATTTTGTTAAGCGTTGGGTAATAAGTGAACGGCGCTCTAGTTCATTGTATTGACTGAGTATTTAGATACGTAGCGGCATTCTGTGGGCATATTAGTGTGTTTCCGATTTTTTCTTTTTGAATATTCCATGAACTTTATGCCGTGTGTGCTAGGGGTGTCGTTTACAAATCCCAAGTATTTGGGATTTGGGGTATTTTGTAAGGATTTAGGGTACCCCAAATACTTGGGTTTTGCACCCAAGTACTTGTACTTGGGTATTTGGGATTTGTACAAATCCTGAAAACACAAATAATTGACACCCCTAGTGCGTGCTTCTGATTGAAGCTTTCCTCTGAGGCAGTGATGAAAAAATCTTTTATTTTTCGCAGCACACTTTTTAAGTATGTCCCAATCTAAACTGCATAAGTTATACAGTTTATGAAATTTTCAAAAATATACAGAGATTGCCCACTTCTGCTCTAAGGTGTGCTATGAGAAATAAAAGGTTGCATATCACTGTTGTAAATCTTTCCCTAAAAAACTCATTATGACATCACTAGATTTGAAGTTTTACTGTGACGCGGCACACAGATTGACTCTCTCCTATTATAGAATGTATTTGGAATGTATGAAATTCCCGAGCATCTAACTGAATTCGTCAGGAATTCCATCGAGAGGTCAAGAATTCTCCGACTAAGCAGCAACCAATCAAGAATACTTCAATCTATTTTTTTCAGGGAATAGGAATTTCTGCTTAAAACAAAGCATAAAATTTGCAAGAGAATTACTCTAAATTTGCATCATTTAAATCTCCAAATGAAAATCTTTTGGCAATAGAAAGAACTAAAAGAAAACAAAAAAGAAACTACACAAAGAGCTACAAAATAATTGAAAATTTATTATTCCCAAAATGGCTGAGAAGTTTAAGACCACCCCCTCACCATTTAGCTAAGTTTCAAGCTGAGCAAAATTTTTGTTGTATTTTATAGCGGTTTCATTCTCCCTTTTTTGCGCATAAATTTCTGTACATTAAGTATACATACACATAATAACGAGAAAAACGTTATGAAGAGAACGCAAAATTTAATGAAGTTGAATGCTTAAAGAAATACAATTTATTTCGTTCAAAGGCAGCTTTTTCAAAGCCTTTCTCATCTCATTCTCAATGCATACAATTTTTTTTGTTCGCCTCTCATTTGTGGTGCTTTTTTTCAATTTCCAATTTCTCGTCTCACATTGTAGCAAAAAAAAAAAAAAATAATTTTTCTTCTGTTGCTGCTTTGATTCTCAATCTTTATTTAACAATTGCGCCATTCATATTCATTTATTTTCATTTTCAGACTTATATATTATTGTATCGCTTATAAGGAATGTTATGTGATATGTTTTTATTCTTT
This sequence comes from Chironomus tepperi, assembly GCF_022539635.2. Classification (NCBI taxonomy): domain Eukaryota; kingdom Metazoa; phylum Arthropoda; class Insecta; order Diptera; family Chironomidae; genus Chironomus; species Chironomus tepperi. Next base: position 19,379 of record NW_027226600.1, on the reverse strand, counting down.
GCTTCTCATTTCGCAATTTGTTATATGAATGTGTTTTTCCTTCTATACATTTTATTGCTTTTTCGCTCTTTTTCTTTCCTCTTTCCTCGACATTTGATTATGGATGGTGGAGTGATGAGAAAATATCAGAAAAAAATAACAAGAATGAGAACAAATAAATGGTGGAAATTTGACGAAAAAATAAGTTAAAGTGAATTCGGGAATCACAGTCAGTGCCTTCTATTTTTGACAAAATTGATTGGATTACTGGGAAAAATGAGTTTTTTGTTAAATAAATTTGATGCTAGGCATGAAATTGATTTTCGGAGAAAATTTAGCATTTCATTTCGTTCTTTTTTTGAATAAAATTTATTTTAAACTGCATGAAAAAGGATTTATGCTGGTGGGGAAAAGATTATTGAATGTTGAATTCAAATGTACTTTTGGGATTTAATTTTTGAGGTCTTCAGGTTGATGTAAAATTTTTTAATTAAATTTTAAAAACTTTAAAGTCATTTATGAAATTTTATGTCACAATCAATTAAATTTAGATATATGAAAAATCAACACACAAATTGTGGCTAGGCACATTGCATTATAGATATATTCTCATGCAGGGTGCAGAGTTGGGGATAGCAAACCGTCCATTGGACAAAACCGTCATCACGACAAATCTTCGTCGTCTGAAAAAAATCATATATTTGGAAATAGTAATATTCGATTTAACGGAATTTAAATTTGCAAAACCAAAATTGAGTAAAGTGGCTTCCCGATTACTTCACTCACAGAACACATCCTTTGTAAACGAATCCTTATTAAGCAATTCAAAATCCCTTTTTTCCGATTAGCTCTGCAATTTCCCCATCTTTAATAAAAACTTTTCTTAAAGCTATTTAGCTCAAACTACAAAGTGCCTCATCAAATAACAAATACTAAGAAATAATTTATTTTACAAATCCCCAACAACCGTTTGAGGACATTCGCTTCTTACGTTTTAATTTCAAAAAACATTCAAAAGTCATTGTCTGCTATAAATAATTCAGTAACTTTTTTTTACGAAAACAACAATAATTGTCATTCCATGAGCAATTCTTTTTCTTCATCAACATCCACTGGGGAAGTGAAATATAAAAAAAATTTGCTCGAATTTCGCCTATAAATACAGATTTTACTCATGTAGTTCCATATGCTTTCGGGAGAGATTTTGAAATTGCAAACAATAAAAATACAATAAATTATTCACCGAAAATTTCTCATGAATTTTTATGGGAGATAAATTATTAATAATGGTTTTCATTGCTCTTTTTTTCTGTATTTTTTAGTGTTTTCTAGATTCCAAAAAGAAATCGAAAAAAATAAGAAAATAAACTTAAAATCAACACAATTTTTATTTTTTTTTTCCAAGAATAAGAGAAACTTTGTCTTGATGCTCTACTGAACTCTATAGCTACGGAATATCCTCAAGGTAAAATTGGATGAATTTGTATTCAATAAATAATTTTGCTTTTTTTTTACACAAACATTTCTTTCTGTTTCATTTTATTTTTTGCCCTCCCTACAGCTGGCTGCTATCTTCTATTATATTATACTGCAAGCTAAATAGAAAAGTTTTTTCTTTACTTTGTTCTTCTGCTTTTTATTATTTCTCCCAAATTCTCTTTCTTTTTCTTACAACTTATACAAAAAAACTCTTCCTTTTCCTCAATTTTAACAAGATATAAAATTTGCAGAAATGCTCAGCAATTTTGCTTTTTCTTCTTGTTTCTTTCGAGAGGAAGCATAAATCCATTTGATATAATTATATTGCAATCTAATTTATTTTGTCAAAAAGTTTCTTAGCAATTCTTTTATGAACGGTGTTGTTAAGGTGTTATGTATTGACTGAACTCATGGAGAGAAGCATTGCATTTAGTATCGGTAATTGGCAGATGGAAGCCAGCGATAGAGACAACTTTAGCAGACATACAAGAGAGTTCATTAGTTAGGAGCCGTTCACTTATTACGTTCGCTTTTTAGGGGGTCTATGATTTTGTAACAGCCATACCAAAAATTTATTTTTACACATTTTGTAACGAGGGGGGAGGGGGGTCTTGAAATTCGTTTTGAATGTGAACGGTTCCTTAGATAAAGTGACTAGTTAGCTATTGTATTAGAAAAGTCTCGATTTAAAATTTGACATCAGAACGGCATGGTTCGGGCAAGTTGTCGGATATAAATCGAATCTGTTACTAATTCGTAGTCATACCGACCTGTTGCGAGGCTTTGGATCGATTTACCGTCTTGTGCTAATCGGGCCTTACTTTCAATTGTTCGAATCATGCAAATAAAGAAAAACACAGAATCGGCTGAACCCTTCTCAGCCAATGAACATCAGCCAAATGGAAGCTCTCTCATGTAGATGCCACATTTAGCCATAACGATGCCCAATATGACCAAATGGATGCCACATAAATGCAATTTTTACTTCATGTTAATAAAAGAGCATTAGATGAGCATTTAAAGCTCTGTGGCGAATATTGTACCTCTAGAGCCTTTTGTTAAAAGTCATAGACGTGTACAATTACATGAAAGTCTAGATAAGACTTAATAAAGCTTTATCCTTCCAAGAGAGGACCTTTAAAAGACGATTTTAGCTCCAGTAGACATCTCTTCTTGTAATTACGTCTTAGAATCCAGTCATAATCACATTTACCTTGACCTGTATCGTTATTTCCTCAGAAGAAAATTCATAGAATTGCTTAGCAATGTAACTTCATCCTTAAATCCTAATCTTTTAATAGCATTCCATTCGTAAGGTGCGCGAAGTTCGTTTAGTGTCACATGAACTTTTTCAATTTTTTCTCATACGAAGGCTTAAAGTGAATCAACTATTTTATGTATTTGAATTTAGTTTCAATAAGGTTTAAAATTAACTAAAAGTAACCAGCTAACTGTTCTGCTTATATGAATTAATTAATTTTTCTAAGTGATTACAACAACAAATTGCGAAATTCGTTTAGTGTCACTGTAGAAAATTTAAGATTTCAAGCTTCATACCTTATTAATTGAGCTTATTCTTTATAATATTGTAAAATTAACGAGAATAAGTAAATACGGAAACTTTTTTCAATTTTCCACTGGGTTTTTCCTAATATTTTCCTACTTTAAATTCTTCATACTTAGAATATTTTCAAAATGAGATTTTACTGTTATTTTGCACCAAATCATTAATAATTTGATTGATTTACATTCATTATTATCATTATTTTTAAAAGAATACCAAAACCTGGGATAAAAATTGAATTTAAGGCAAAAATTTGAGAAAAATGTTTATTTGGTGAAAAATTTTCACCACTTTTTATTATTAGTCAGTATTTTTTGATGAAACTACAGATAATATAATAAATTCGAACAGCATAACTTATTAACCACATAATGCTTAATACAAAGCAAAAAACTGCATGGTTCTATGATTAGTGCAAAGATGCAAATTTTGGCAGAAAAGTTGAGTCGTGGTGAAAATTTTTTATAGTAAAAATCAAATATAAAAAAAACGTGTTTTAGTACTATTTTACTAGTACTTCTACTGCTTTCAAGCAATAAAGTCACATAAAAAGCCTTTATTAATAATCTAGACTCTAATTCGGAGCATGGTTTCAGTAAATAAGTAAGTCTTTTTTCCACTATAAAAAATTTTCACCACGACTCAACTTTTCTGCCAAAATTTGCATCTTTGCACTAATCATAGAACCATGCAGTTTTTTGCATTGTATTAAGCATTATGTGGTTAATAAGTTATGCTGTTCGAATTTATTATATTATCTGTAGTTTCATCAAAAAATACTGACTAATAATAAAAAGTGGTGAAAATTTTTCACCAAATAAACATTTTTCTCAAATTTTTGCCTTAAATTCAATTTTTATCCCAGGTTTTTGGTATTCTTTTAAAAATAATGATAATAATGAATGTAAATCAATCAAATTATTAATGATTTGGTGCAAAATAACAGTAAAATCTCATTTTGAAAATATTCTAAGTATGAAGAATTTAAAGTAGGAAAATATTAGGAAAAACCCAGTGGAAAATTGAAAAAAGTTTCCATATTTACTTATTCTCGTTAATTTTACAATATTATAAAAGAATAAGCTCAATTAATAAGGTATGAAGCTTGAAATCTTAAATTTTCTACAGTGACACTAAACGAATTTCGCAATTTGTTGTTGTAATCACTTAGAAAAATTAATTAATTCATATAAGCAGAACAGTTAGCTGGTTACTTTTAGGTAATTTTAAACCTTATTGAAACTAAATTCAAATACATAAAATAGTTGATTCACTTTAAGCCTTCGTATGAGAAAAAATTGAAAAAGTTCATGTGACACTAAACGAACTTCGCGCACCTTATTTCTTAGAAGAAAACTAGTCACATTTTGAGTCGCAAAAAATTGAGCAATTAAATATTTCCAAGAACATCACTTGGAAAAAAATTCATGAAAATGTGAGTAATTATAAGAATTTCATCCAATTAAGCTTCAATTGAGACAGGATTTGCGGTACTCGAGGTGGAATTTTTCTATTAAATTGACATTGATTTCAAAAACTTCCAAGAAATTTGTGATATTTAGCTAATTAATTAACGGAATGCTCAATATTCTAAAAATATCAAGATTCGAATTGAAATGCGGAAATCCAAAGCACGTGGTACAGATTCCCTCGTTTAAGGACTCCTCCATCTATCCATGTAATGTAACATAATACAGTTAACTTGTCGGATCTTCTCAAAGAAACGAAACATCAAAGAGAAATATCAAAAATGAGAAAATATCGCAATAATAAACAATCATACCACAGTAAATGCGCTTTTCAGACTTTCAAGCTATAGCTTCAAAAAATTTATTTTTATCTCACATCTTGCTCCATAAATTTTCAACTGTTTCAACTTTGAGCTCATCAAATTACGCTTCATTGAGTTTATAAAAAGAACTTTTTTTTGTGAACTCTTAATGCGCACAGAGTTCATCTCTCTCGTGCTTGTTTGGCTATAGCTTAAGGTATTGAAATAATTTACTTTATAAAAAAATATTGAATGAGAATATTTATCGTGAATATCAGGAAGGAATTAAAATGAAAAACAACAGGAATGAAGAAAATATAAAAAAAAAAATGTTGAATACAAAGAGAATGAAGCAGGAAAGGAAGCAAGTAATGTGAAATAACATGCTATAATTGAATAAAATGGCAAAATAAATGGATTGGCAATAGCGTTTGTAATACAATAATCCCCCATTCAATGAATTTATCAGCATCGCATGGTAAAAGACACAGACAGCAAAAAAAAAAATAAAGCAGGAACGGAAAGGAAGCTTGATGAAAAATTGGAGCTTGTGTATTTACTTGAACTTTTAAAGTATTTTCTCTTCTTTATCTCTTTTCTATTGACATGACTACGATGTGGATGAATTTTTCTTCTTTTTTTGAGCTCGTCATCATCAACATAGCAACACAGAACAGAAGGATGGAATCTTTGTGTTGGATTTGGATGGAGAATATCTCATGGATACGTGTATGACTATGAGAAAACTTTAACCTGAAGGGTATTGGTGGGTGATGCATGAGGTTATTTTTGGATTTTTAAAGTCTTTGGCCACGTTTTTTTCAATTTACTTATTAAAGTGTACAAAGGATTGTCTCAGCTGGTGACAGTCACTTTCCCGAACAGACTCGGTCATTTAAGTGAGTATGCTCATACGGAGATCATGGATCACAACTGATTTGTACGACCAGCGATGTAAGTAAGTAAGTAAGTGAGTATGCTCATTGTCTGTTAAGGTTTATTCATTAGAATGAGTGTTTAAGGCAGTATTTAAGATAACAAAAGTCAAATCAGGCTTAATACATCCCAATGTGCTCATTTATAGTATAAAATGTCTATTTCGGCCTTTCAGAGTCGCTTTATGATGCTTTCATTTTTATTTTACAGAACTATAGAGTTGTAAGTATATAAAAAGGAATAATTTGTTAGTTATACTCACTATTTAATGAGCCACGCTTTTAATAAGTCCCATCAAGTTCCAAAATAGGTGCTAATAATGATTTATTTCAAAAAATTCATGTATTCATCATCACACAAAAGTCTGATTCAATTCCTGATTATTTTTAACCATTTCAACACATTTTCCCATCTATTTTTGCTACTCGGAGACAATAATCAAATAAAAAAAGCACAAGAGGAAGATTCAATTAGATTTCTCACTGCACATTCTTTCACGAAATTTCTCACTCTAAGTCCTCTTTCTTATTATTTCACATATATACTACATACGTAAGTGAGTGGAAGCACTTAAGGAGAATTATTTGAATTGTAATGCCAATAACATGAATTTTATTCCATCAAAATTTTTGTAAAGAACTCAATTTTTTATTGAAATATTTTCATGCTCTATTGAGTTCATTTTATAAAATCCTTTTTGATCGTTATTTGAAAGTTCTTGAGAAAAATATGATTTTTTTTTGTGTCTTTAGATTTTCATACATGGTTTGTTTTATAAAGTGAATATTGAATTTGATTGAATTGTACTCAATAAATTTGAGTATTACATGTTGAATATTATTGAAAAAATTGAACAGTGATGGAAAAGTGGCCATGAAGAGGGGATTGTTGTTAAATTGGTGATTTCTTTGCTTTACATCAATTTGCTGATTCTTTTAGATGAACTCGAAACAGAACTCGAAGTCGATTAGGATTTTGTGTGCAAAATTTGACTCAATTCGACTCAACCCCATCTGGAACAGCCCTAGAACGTTAATAGATCGAAAATCCGGCCTCAAGTCGGCGTGAATCTTACATTATGCCGGATTTATATCAAATGCTGATGTGATTCTGTCATGATTCCAGATTCTGTTCAAATTCCGGATCCAATTCAAATTTTAAATCAATTATCCAACTTGTGCTGCTCGGATATTTAGAATGCAATTCAACTTAAAGCTCTAAATTGAAAATAAAATTCACAAGCAAATTAAAATCCCAAACTTTTAAACAATCTTAAAATTTAAATTAATTAATTTCATTAGTTTTCATTAAAATCCGAGACAATCTCTTTGAGAATTTTCATTATAATTCTTCAACTAATCACAAAACTCTTTATTTAAGTTCCAACACAAAAAAATAAATTTTATCACTTTATCATGCTCTGTTATTTGCATCAATAAATACTTCTACAATTGCAACAAAGTAGCAAATGCATAGCAAAAGTCTCATTATACAGCAGCACGATTCTTTTAAAAGTTATGAATATTCTCAAACACAAAAACTCATTCTATACAACATTAAACGGCGGGGAATCTATCTGGAGACTTAAATTAATTTTTATGAGATGAAACTTTATTTTGAAGTTAATACTTTTCCTAGATTTTAAACTAATTTAAATTAAAAAATTTCATAACAAATTGTTATTTTGTTTCCAGCTTGTAATCTTTTAAAGTTCTAGAAAAAAGGGTGGATGAAGAAAAGTTTTTTTCTCTACGCTAATAAGGATCAAGACTTGTTTTTGAGTGACATAAATTGCAAAACTTTACATAGTGGATAAATAGAATTGAACAGAGATGGGGAGGGAAGTTGACTGGATTTAAATTGTATGTGATGTGGATGAGATGATGTTGTTTAGAAATTTTGTGCTTAAGTGTCATCAACATTGCTGTTTACGTAACATAAAGAAGTCAAATCAAACTATTTAGCATCTTTTCTGTGATATTTTTCAAAAAAGCTCACAACATAAAGTTTTATTTCCCTCAAGAATCAGAAAAACATCACAATAAATGTCATTGTCATTAAACAATTAAGTAAAGTCTCATAAAAATCCAAAATCTCATTACTCATTTCAATATAATCTGAATTATTCATCTGCAAATTTTCATTACAAACTTCAGGAATTAAAAAGTTTTTTTCGAAGAATTTTGTTTGACGGAGAAAAATTTACAACAAGATATCCAACCGAGTGTAAGCATACAACTGGACCCCCCATCGAATTGGAAGGGGAATTGAGGATGTCAAAGTCTGATTCTGAAACTGACCAAATGTCAAGTGTACACCTTCTCATGGTATCCTCTGATATTGCTAAATAGATCGCTAGTGACCGAGTTATTTGTATTTTGAGATCAAGATCGGTATAAGGACATCAAAGTTTAGAGTAAAAGCCTTTCCAAAGCACCTCGTCTGAACGATGAGAGTCCAACAAACAGGCAAGGAAGGTGATGTGTACAACCGACCATTTCCGAAATCAGCTTGTACAAAAAAGCTGCAAAGAATTGGATGTAAATGTTTAATTCCATTTATGCAAATTTTCAAATTTGCTTATGGAAATTTAATCCATAATTCTATCCCGAAAGGTATACTGTGTGAAAATGATGGAAAACAGTGTCCTCAGACTGAGTCGGATTTTGAATTTAGATAGCTTAGGTGCCGTTGGCTTGAGACACTTGACTTGAGGACTTCAAGTCTGACTTTGTAGACGGCAGAATGAGGACGACCGAAAAATCCATGGAAGAAAGCTGTTGACAGAGACAGTATTGCATTTGGTATTGGAAATTGACAAGCGGAATCCAATGATAGAGTCAGTTTTAGTCTGAATGGCCAGCGAAGTAAGTAAGTTAGTGCCTCTCAGATAAGCTACTAAAGCACATCTTTGATCAAAGAACTATCGATCGGTATTAAAGATTCAGGATCATCCAAACAATAAGACCGTCCATCCATCATTCATTACATTTTATTCACTAGAATGAAATCTGAAAAATTACCAAAGATAAAATGGTAATAAATATTGAATGAACAGCAAAAGAAAGTTACTTCCAGTTGAACTACTGATGTTAATGTACATCAGGTCAACTAATCAATCAACTAGATTAAGTTTTACAATTTTCTAGTTCGTATAAAAAGTTTCTTTACCTCACCAGATATATTTTTTTACATTTTATACTTTTTTCCAGCATCTAACGTGGTTGATGCTGTCTCATTTTCATTTCATGGGGATGTAAAAAGTAAAACAAAAGCTGAGAATGAAAAAAAAAAAACTTTTTCCCTCGTGTGCATAAAAAAAACAAACTTTTACTAACTTTTGTGTCTTTCACTTCACATGTATTCACATCAATTTCCCGTCTCGTCGACCTAAATCACACGCAATTGAACGTAAATCGCATTGCTCAATAAAAATTTAAATCACTCCCAAAAGATTTATCTCACATTTGTGCAGGTTGCTATATAAATAAATACGCTTATATATACCGTCATAAATATAGAGAAAATCTACATTGAAAGAAGTGCGAGTATAGATAGATCGATAAAGTTAAGGGAGTATTGCTGCACATCTGTATAAACGGTTTTCCTTTCTTCTTGCTCTCTTTTTTTGTGGATTTTGTTTTTATGTAAAATGAGCAAATTAATTTGATCATTTTTGTTGGCTGGAAAAAAGGAACATTTACTGTGTGAATAATTGATATTTGAGGAACTTGGGCGGTGAATTGAATTTATTTGATTTTTATGTTGGTTGAAAAGCAATAAAATTAAAATTGGAACAGTTTGCGATTGATTGACCATGAGTCTAGCTTTAATCAAATATTTGTCATGAAATGTCACGTTTTTGACTCGGTAAAAGGTCAATTCATCGCAATAAAGATGTGTTGTTCAAACTGAGTATTGATAACGTTGAAGGACATATGCCATGTGTGGATTCGGCCATGGCCAATACATGGTTTACCCTAAAGGCATGCCGTGGTACAAACACGTCTGGAAAATACTACTACTTGGCAATATAGCAATAAAAATCTACAAAATCATCCCAAAAAGCCAACCAAAAATCCCAAAAAAATGCGCCCTTCCCTCCACCAACTTTAAAGCATTTCCATTTCAACTATTTCAACACTGAGCAAGAAGAGAAGCAATCAATTTTCATGGATAGCAATGCGGAGGGAGTGTGAGAAGCAGATACAATGAAAGAAAGAAAAAAGATCAAAATGGAATAAAACTACAACATGGTGAAGCATTAGCAAAACAGCTCCAGCATAATGTGCTAAAGACGCTCGATATAAAAGAGAGAAGAGAAAGCTTTATTGGTTGTGTATTTTTTGTGAGTTGAACATGATGATAGAGAGGGTGAGTAAAGAAAAGCTTATAAGCTCTATTGAAACCTTACATTCCTTGCTATTCTTTCCATTTCACTCCACTCTCTATTCACATAATAATAATAAAGCATGCATATAAAATTTCAATTTTAAGGAAAAAAGCACACACAAAATTCGATGAGAAATTTTTCATGCTGGTTCAAAATGATTTAGCTGTCTGTCTATTCATCGCTTGATTTTATTTTATTGATTTAACGATTACGAGTGAGTTCATTCAAATGTCCAAGCGATGAGCTCACATATCAATTAATTGAGTTGCTGATGTCTCTGTCCATCATCATACAATTTCAATTGGATTGCAAAAAAATATTTAATCTCAAGCATCAATCGAATTCAATTTTAATGGCAATTAATTTCAATGACTACAAAAGTCGAGAGCTTGTTGGAATTTAACTCTGGATGAATGAAATATTGAGAGAGAGATAACAGTGGTTGAATATGCAAAGAACCTTAAGAGGTTGCACATCTGTGAATTGATGAGAAATTTCTCTTGAACAGCATGTTTGAGTGGATTTTGTAGTTTAATCAATGGATAAATTATATTTTATTCAGTGTATTGGAGATCCAGGGATATAATCATGATGTTGAGTAGTTTTGGGAGCTTGGAAGTTATTTCAAATATCAAAATCTGCTTGAAGATTCAAGTGCCTGGTGTCAATTCTTTTGATAATGAAGTATTTATGGTAATTAATTTAATATTGTCTCCATACTGGAGGGGATTAATATAGTTCAACCACTTTACAGACCTTTAAAATAAAACATTCAATAAAAAGATTCTGTGGAATTCATGTAAAATGACATAAGCATATAAACGGTGCTTGAGATGTTGATGTAAGAAGCAGTGAGTTATTTACAAAAATTTAGGGGGACTTTTAGTATTTTTAATACAAAACACCCCAGAAAATTGAATAATTTCTTCAAAAAAGCAGAGGATGGGGTTGAAGCTGGATGCTAAGGCCATAATGGCATTGAGCGTGTTCAGCAAAGAGGAAAGTGGGTGAGGTTTGATCCCACCATGATAGCTTGATCATCAAACGTCAACCACCTCGTGCCTCTCCTGTAAATACACCCCTAGTAGCTTGGGCATCCAACCTCCCCCATCCCCTTTGAATACACCCCTTGCAACCTCCTAGTCACAATCACTGAAAAATACTTCAATAAAAGCTTCAAATTACAATTCTTAAAGGCTGTCTGTAAAAAGCTCGTTAAATTTTTTCCAACAAAAACTCTCCATAATTGTAGCTCAAACATTAATATACCATAAAATTTGAAAGCTCAATTTTCGCATGAAATTTTTTGTACTTATTATCTATTCCCCCTCCCCCATTACGCTTACATTCGCTCGTCTTGCATTTTGTTTATTTATGTTGAACGAGATAGAGAAAGGAAAGCAAAAATATTTATCTACATTACGAATTATCTTTGTGTCTATTCCACCACACATATATATACACACACTCATCTATTAACGCAGCACAGTTATATTATGGTGCGGTGTTTGTCAGTTATAGGAAAATAATTTTCAATATAGATGAAATTATTATTGATAAAATGCTGCCATATTATTTCATATAAATGTGAAATAAAATAGAATCGATTGAGATAAAAGGCATAGAAATATAGTCGTTATTAAATCATTTCATTGAAAGTTTTATCAGTTTATTACCAACTGTGGATCTGCTACGAAATTATATCTAATATATTATTATTCTTTATAAATAGGCGAGAATATATTTTAGCACGGATAAATACAACGATTTTGACCAATTTTACCTTCCTTCTATAGACTTTCTTCTTACTGCTTCATAATCTAAAGCAAATAAAACTCATGGTAGGAAGGAGCAAAAAAAAAATGTCAACATCATAAGCACCAAGTGATCTGCTGTGTTATTAATGTTATGTTCGTTCACTCACACCATTAAATTACCTTTTACATACATTTTCAGGCTCTAATGTTAAGTGCCAACAGTAATGATGGACATGAAAAATTGCTATTATTTCTATAGCTTCCTTTATTATTATCGATATTTGCACATACACACGCACACGTGCTTGACTATACACGTACAGTATAGCATTGCTGGTAATCGGGTCATTAGTACTAAGGAGAATGGGTGAATGAAGTGCTTTTTTTAAGGGGACTTGCTGTAAATTTTGGGGATATGTAGAACTTTTGAGTTTGAGTTTTTGTTGGAAATTTAGAATTTTTGGTTTTCCTGTGAAATTCTTATTATTTCCTGTAGCTAAACAACAGAATTACCAAGATTAGGTACCAAAGGCAATTAAGGGAGATTATTACAAATTGTCTACCCATCCGCATAGCCCAGTAGAATAAATAATCCAGCCCAATAATTTCATACCCCCTCAAGGTCGATGACCGAACAAAAATTCCCGATTTTGACAATTGATTGCACATTTTATGCTGATTTTTTAAAATAAAAATACCAGTCACTGAATTCTTTTCATTTGGTAAAATGTATTAGCGTTGGCATGTGCATGAAAAGATTTTTTTGTGTGCTTTTGACAGTAATTGTTTATGCTGACAACAGCATTTTTTATTTGTTTCACTCTTCCTCTTCAAATTATTGGTATTTGAATGACTTTTCGAATTTTTTGACTGCATCTATATTGCCAACTAGAGTCTGTTTTAGACGCCAAGGAGGTCATGCATCTGTACAGCAAGTGAAGTAAGCAAGCAAGATGGCCAACCAGTCAAACCATAGCCCACACTACTTACATTCTCCAAAATCATGTCTATCAAAAGAAAACGTAGCTTAAATGATGACGATGAAGACGAGTGAAGAGAAGGAAGAAAGGTCAGGATAATGGAGCATTATATTAAGTTAATTTTCAGCACCCACATACACACACATCCACTTACTCGCACGCTAAGTATCAGAGAATATAAAGAAAAAAAAGCACTTGAAGCATTAAGTCCATTCCAATAGGGGAGGGATCAACTTTTTTCCCAAATAGAGATTAAAATGATAAATTGGCGCTCATTGCTGATGTGAATACATGAACATGATGAAGAATGAAAGGTTGACGATTTTTTTTTGAAAATCTCACGTCATCTTAATATCCTAAAAATGTTATAGAGTCGAGTAAATTAATCTTTTCTCGCTTCTTATGATGCTTAACGTTTGCTCTTGCTTTTCATTTCTTCACTCATCTAACCCAGTTCACATCACTTCATTTTTGCTTTCATGTTCATCATGATACACAAATATGTATGCTGTATGTTCATACATATATTACTTTTTTATGTTTTTATTCTGTACATTATCTGTTATACATACTTATATACATGGATGTGCGGTTTTTTTTTGTTTACTGGAGTGAGTGAAACGTGTGTTTTTACACACAAAAAGATTCTTTTTTTATTCATTCTTTCTTTATTTTCTTTATTTTTTTGTGAGATTATCACATTTAATTCAATTAAATCATGCTTTATTTAGATGGGTTTGAAATGGAATAACGCAAAAAACTTGAAAATTATTCTGCTTAATTTTAGACGTAAGCAGGAGTTTGAGGTAGAAATTCATTATGTTGAAGAATTTAAAAGGGGATTTTTACATGCTTGCATAATTAAGTGATGAGAGGAAGCTGTGTTAAGCCAGTGATAAGTGTTTTTATATATGAAAGAAGCTCACACTTCAGATGTTAATAATTTACATTCAGTACTGATATGATGTGATAATTTAGAGGTTCTAAGAAATGATTCAGGCAATCGGATATAATCTAACAGACAATGGATATAGATATACACACTTAAATGAGCTTGTTCATGACTATATTCAATCAATATTATTGAACATGGTCAATTGGACAAAATTCTAACTTAAGGCCGACGTGACTCTGATTTAGAACCAGATTAGCTTTACATTTGACACAATGTCACAGTTTCGCCGGTCTGGTACCACATTTCGGACCAATCCGACTATTCGGGCTCATGAATATGCTCCTTGTCTGTTTGGAATACGCAGGTATTACATATAATTGATTCGTCCTTTTTAAGGTCCACAAAGTAAGGAAGTAAATCAATTTAGATACTGATCAGTTGTAATCTATGATTTCCCTTTGATGTTGCCTAATACCAGCTCTTTTGCTGGCTACCGTTTGCCAATAAAAGGCAATAAAATGTACTCAAACTTGTAAAAACTTAGAGACTGTTCCAAAAATATGTACAAATTGTACAAATATTTAGTTAAGATTTTTGTAAACAAAATTAAGTTTTGCAAATCGAATCTCAAGAACTGAGTTGTTATTGTGTAATAGTTATGCGTAATTTTACCTGAACCATGGATATAAAATATCCAAATTTTGTCCTTAAGTTATCAATCATTGTTCACTTTTCGTAAACACAACATTACAATTTAACAACAGTTTTAAAAAATCTAAAATTTCTTACAAAATATTAAAAATTGTTTAACAAATTCAAACAAAATCTCAAAAAATTATTAAAAATTTCAAAGTGTAAAATTTATCAAAAATCATCAAGTTTACTCAAAATGATACTCAACTGTGAATACTACAACCACTCATCAATGAAGAGCGACAAAACTATTTACGTTTGTCGAATCACACAAGCTCGTCCATGCTTACCATCGGGACGTATCTACAGCATCAATGGAAGTCATCTAGAAGGCCAATCATATGTTGATGTCAGAGTATTCATAATGGCTGGTATACATATTGGAGATTTCCCAAGTAATTTGTTCCAATATTTTCCAAATTTAAAATCAATTCACATCATATCATGTGGATTGACAACTGTACCAAAAGATGCTTTGATTGGAATGACTGGACTTAAACAATTGATGCTAAATGGAAATTTAATCACATCGCTCAGTTCCGATGTCTTTGATTTTGTTCCAAATCTTGAGAAGATCTCATTATACATGAATCAAATCTCATATATACCTAAAGACGTATTTGATGGTCTCAAGAAGTTAAAGAGTATCGATTTGGAGAAAAATATGAATATCGACTGGAGCTGCCATCAAGCTCAACATGGACGAACTATGTTGGATGAAATCAAGATCAACTTAGACAATCATTTAACAGTAGGATCTCACAATGTAGGATATACCCCAAGATCCATGAATTCAGACATGTTAGAACGGATGCGATTTTATTCAATTGAATCAAAAATAATATCTCGCAGTATAACAAATGATGATATTGAAGATAGTGATTGGGCACTTTTCAAAATACAAAATTAATAGTAATACAAAATGAATAAAGAAATATTAAAAAATTTAAATTTATGTGTTTTTTTCTAAGTCTGTCAATTGTGGATGATTAGCTCTATAAGATGTTAAAAATGTCATGCTATCGAGGGAATTAAGCACAACGTTGCCCATTAGTATGTGATTAATTCTTAAATCTACCCTAAGTAAAAGCTTGTAAACTCTTAAATATTCCAAATATCTCCAAAAAAATCCCAGTCTGTGGAAGAACTTCCTGAATAGTGGATGATTAGCTTATGAGCTGTTCATGTATCACTACGTAACGCACCTACGTTGGAGGGTAAGGGAGGTTGCGATGTTGTAACACCTCAAACAATGTGAAATACATTTTAGTAGAGGTTTTTTAAGGAATGAGAAGGCGCCTTTACATTGGAGTCCAGTCAACTCTTGTCTCTATCGACAGCTTAATTCTATAAGTTCCTAAAAAAAAACCATAGAAAATATACATTATTCCTTCCTTTGGTTCCGTGCCTCTAAATTAACAACAATCTATTACAACCCAAAATTTCCTCTATCTACTCCAAACAAAAATAAATCTTACAAAACTTTTTTTTTCTCTCAATTTTTTTGATTTATTTTTGAAAGGTTTTTATGGTAAGTTGTGCACCGAGTTTTTATGGGTCTTCTTGTCGATATTTCTTTTTCTACCCATAAAAGATGGTTTTTTTCTGATGATTGATTTCTGCCTTTTTGAGCAACAAGAAATCTTTTTTTATTGTTTGGGTGCTTTTTATTCCTTGGAGAATCTGTGGTAATTGTTAAAATATTCTTGACAATATAAAAAGTTTTCAATTTGTTTAAACATGTACGATGACTTTTTTCTGGATTTTTGATAGATATTCAGTGGATGCTTGGAAATTTTGTGATGCTAAGGGTTGAAGGAAGGGTTTGCAAATTTTGTTACAGAGTACAGTTGATGATCTTTTACGAAGGGTTACAATGGTCAATATATAGGTAAAATAGGTGAATACTGAAGAACTATATGTAACCCCTAAGAAATAAAGAAGATGAAATTGTTTCTAAAGTTGGAAATTCACATATTCATATTGCAATAACCGAGTATCTCGAACAGACAAGGAACCAGCTTGAATAGCCCAAATCGTATTGATTCAAAATCTGGCACTAGACCGGCTTAATTGTCTCGATGACCTAAGTCCACAGTTGGATCGATTAACACGCTCATTTAAACGAGGATGGTTATTGTCTGTTAGGTTAAGCTTCATCAATTTCTTAGAACCTCTCAACTATCACCTGGTATCAGTACTGATAGTAAATAATTTAAATCTGAAATGTGAATTTATTTACAAACATTTAACACCGGCTTAACACAGCTTCTTCTCATCACTGAATTATGCAAGCATGTAAAAATCCCTTTTTAAATTCTTCAAACATAATGAATTTTTACCTCAAACTCTTGTTTTTGTTTAAAATTAAGCAGAATAATTTTTACTTTTTTTGCGTCATTACAAACACATCTAAATAAAGCATGATTTAATTTAATTAAATTTAAATTTAATAGTTTAGGACATCATGTGGAAATTCTCTACAATCTTTGGTGTCTAAAATTCCCCTCTTGCACTTAAAAAGCACTGCGCCCTCAAGATGGTAGGGTAGGGGATTGTGAACGACTAATTTAATTATCAACTGGATATTCTTAATCCTAAGAGATTCAAAAATTATGTCAAGAAGTGGGATTTTTGGGGATATTTTGGAATTTTTATGAGTTTACATGTTTTGATTTAAGGTGGATATGAAATGTTTGATTGGCTCGGTAAGGCGTGAGATCTCGAAAACCGGAGATCGTTGAGAGTTCCGACAGACTAAGAAAAAAACACATAAATTTAAATTTTTTAATATTCCTTTATTAATTTTGTATTCTGAATATGTTCCAATCACTTTCATCAATATCATCATTTGTTATACTGCGAGATATTATTTTTGATTCAATTGAATAAAATCGCATCCGTTCTAACATGTCTGAATTCATAGATCTTGGAGTATATCCCACATTGTGAGATCCTACTGTTAAATGATTGTCTAAGTTGATCTTGATTTCATCCAATATAGTTTTTCCATGTTGAACTTGATGGCAGCTCCAGTCGATATTCATATTTTTCTCCAAATCGATACTCTTTAACTTCTTGAGACCATCAAAAACGTCTTTAGGTATATATGAGATTTGATTCATGTATAATGAGATCTTCTCAAGATTTGGAACAAAATCAAAGACATCGGAACTTAACGATGTGATTAAATTTCCATTTAGCATCAATTGTTTAAGTCCAGTCATTCCAATCAAAGCATCTTTTGGTACAGTTGTCAATCCACATGATATGATATGAATTGACTTTAAATTTGGAAAATATTGGAACAAATTACTTGGGAAATCTCCAATTTGTATACCAGCCATTATGAATACTTTGACATCAACATATGATTGGCCTTCTAGATGACTTCCGTTGATGCTAAAGATACGTCCCGATGGTAAGCATGGACGAGCTTGTGTGATTCGACAAACGTAAATAGTTTTGTCGCTCTTCATTGATGAGTGCTTGTAGTATTCACAGTTGAGTATCATTTTTGGGCTTGATGATTTTTGATAATTTTGAAACTATTTAAATTTTTAATAATTTTTGAAATTTTGTCTGAATTGTTGAAGAAATTTTAGATTTTTTAAAACTTTTGTTAAATTGTAATGTTGTGTTTACAAAAAGTGAACAATGATTGATAACTAAAGGACAAAATTTGGATATTTTATATCCATGGTTCAGGTAAAATTACGTATAACTATTACACAATAACATCTCAGTTATTGAGATTGGGTTTGCAAAACTTAATTTTGTTTATGGAGGCACTTGAAGTCAGGATTCCACTTTTTTTGCAATATTAAGTTTAAGTTAATCAAAGTTAAGTTTTGTAAATCGAAGATCAATAACTGAGATATTATTGTGTAATAGTTTTGTGTAATTTTACCTGAACCATGGATATAAAATATCCAAATTTTGTTCTTAAGTTATCAATCATTCTTCACTTTTAGTAAACACAACATTACAATTTAACAACAGTTTTAAAAAATCTAAAATTTCTTACAAAATATTGAATATTATTTAACAAATTCAAACAAAAATTATTAAGGATTCAAATTACTTAAATTTTAAAAGTGTAAAATTTATCAAAAATCATCACGCTTAAACATGATACTCAACTGTGAATACTACAACCACTCATCAATGAAGAGCGACAAAACTATATACGTTTGTCGAATCACACAAGCTCGTCCATGCTTACCATCGGGACGTATCTACAGCATCAATGGAAGTCATCTAGAAGGCCAATCATATGTTGATGTCAAAGTATTCATAATGGCTGGTATACAAATTGGAGATTTCCCAAGTAATTTGTTCCAATATTTTCCAAATTTAAAGTCAATTCACATCATATCATGTGGATTGACAACTGTACCAAAAGATGCTTTGATTGGAATGACTGGACTTAAACAATTGATTCTAAATGGAAATTTAATCACATCGTTAAGTTCCGATGTCTTTGATTTTGTTCCAAATCTTGAGAAGATCTCATTTATACATGAATCAAATCTCATATATACCTAAAGACGTGTTTGATGGTCTCAAGAAGTTAAAGAGTATCGATTTGGAGAAAAATATGAATATCGACTGGAGCTGCCATCAAGTTCAACATGGAAGAAATATGTTAGATGAAATCAAGATCAACTTAGACAATCATTTAACAGTAGGATCTCACAATGTGGGATATACCCCAAGATCTACGAATTCAGACATGTTAGAACGTATGCGATTTTATTCAATTGAATCAAAAATAATATCTCGCAGTATAACAAATGATGATATTGAAGATAGTGATTGGAACCTATTCAGAATACAAAATTAATAAAAATACAAAATGAATAAAGAAATATTAAAAATTAAATTTATATGTGTTCAGGTGCTGCGTACTTGATATATTATGGGCTGAAC